>NW_008674283.1:33195-71523 GCF_000695815.1 Acanthisitta chloris
AATCCAAATTCTGGAATTCATAGCGTCATCTGCATTTTAGAAAAAAATTGTGGCTATTCCAGAATGAGGGAGACCAGTGTCTTTCACTGAATTGCATCAAATTTTTATTTTCTGCAAGAACAATACCACCAACAATGTAGTCTGATAGGCATCATGTTTATATTGTTCAACTAGAGCTGGTTACAAATAGCTAGTTAATTAGCTAATGAGTAAGACTAATTCTACCTTAGTTGTTGGATATTCACCAAAGGTATAGAAAGCAGCTTTACCCACCCACATAGATCATTTTTTAATGCAGTGTGGAACAACATAAAGAGAGAGATTTATTACAACAAATGATAGTAGCATTACAACTGAACAGCAAGGAAGAGAACAAAAAAAAAAAGATGTAGTGAGTTACGTCCAAGAAAGAGAAACAAAAGTTGTCTTTAATTTCAGAAAGGTCTTAGGAGCAAACAGATCAATTTTTTGCTACTGGCTGGTAGGTAGTACAGAGACCTTTTTGTTTTTCCTAAAACTGAACATCACTAAGTATGCTTAGAAGACTAAAAGTTCTTAAAAAAACCCAAATAGGCATGTTTTTGCCATTTCCTTCAGTTGTAATCATCTCACATAGGGCTCAGAAATATAGCTGGTGAATAGAAAGTTTTCTAAAAGATACATGCATTCTGGCAAGGAGAAGAAGCAGGAAAGGGATTTAATATGAATAAGAGGACATAAACACAAGAAAAGAGAAATATACTGAAATGTAAGACAGACTGCTCTAAATAATGTTAAAATCAGTTTAAATGCATGCACAAAGGGAAAGAAAACTGTACCACAAACAATACGGTGAGGAACTGAAGACTGAAACATCCTAGTGCTCTTTGCTCATTGCCCTCATCTTGCAATGACAATTCTTCTGACTGATGAAGTTTTCATGAGAATCCCTCCACAGCTTGGGCAATCTTATTTACAGAATGTACCAAGGAAAGACAAGGGAACAATACGAGGCATGGTGACAGCCTAGAGACTAAATCAATCTGTCTCTGCAAATGGTCCTACTACAATTTAAGGAGCTATTTGCTTCCAGCTCAGTAAAAAAAAAAAAACCTAACCAAAAGAGCAAAGCAAAGAGGTAACCAAGATGACAATCAGATGAATATGAGCATTGTCTATAGTTACTGCACTTCTAGAAATGCCAAGAGTTGTAAATCAAACATTACAGAAAATATTTTTCCTTTTGACCTTACACGTCATGATAATTATTAAACTGGAAAAAATCAACATCAGATACAAATATTAACAACTACATTCATAACCTGTTCCTCCAAAGAAGGTCTTTAAAAAGCCTCTATGGAATTAATGTTGCAGTATCTGATGCTCCTTCAGGAAAACATTTTATGATGTGATGAAGCACTGTTATTGCAAGAGGACATATGCAACTAAATGAAGTATAAAAGATTTTAATAGTGCAAATAGACCTGTACACAAACAGGCATACATTGCATCATCCTTACTTTAGGGGCAAAAAAAGATTCAAAGAAACAGCTAACACCTGAACCTGGTAGTAAATGCAGTGTTACTATGGATCCTGAGGGAAATCTTCCCCAGTTTTAGGACAGTCTCTAAAATTTTCATGGCTAGCATCATCACAGCATTGCTGCATTTTCTACCTTTCTGTTTGTCAGACTGAGGCCTCAGAATACAGGCTTTCAAAATTAGTAAATATAGCCTACATATTACAAGGAATTTCCCTCCTATATTGTCAACAATTGCTAATTGGCTTTATTCACAGTAAGCATATAATGTGGGGGGAAAAGAGCAAATCCTGTGAATAGGCATTTGAATAAAAGACAGGCATGCACATGGCTCAACACATGCCACACATGTGGTCAAAAGGTTCAGAATTTAATTTGAAAAGAAATAGGCTGTTCATGTCATTTCTTGTTTGATTAACACATCCAGTGCTGTATCTGACAACAGGGCTTAGAGATCCATCTGCAGTTTTATTCCTTCAATATGCTTGTAACAAATTGTTTTATTTCAAATTAGGTTACTATTCTCTTAGCAATCAGAATGTCCACATAGTTCGTGACATGTGAGACAGGATGCTTGGAGAGCGGGTTCACATGAACAGCTAAGTGTATTGAGCCTAGACATTTCACTTAAGCCTGAGAAAAGACTGAATGATACACTGTAGAGGTATTACTGAAGGACTAGGTAACATGGTCATGAAGTTTAAATTGGAATAATATAGCTATCTCCAACAAGATAATTTTTAAGTTCAGGTGTGTCCTAGGTTACAATGTAGGGTGCAACCAATAGTATGTATTCTATAATCATCTCCACAAGCTGTTAAAGCAGGTGGGGACAGTGCTCATTTTCTCCTACCATGACTCATCCCTGATAACTCCCTCCTGAAGCTATCTCTGTTTAATGGGTTGTCAGGGACCCACCGCATGACCCATAGAATTACATAGTCCCATTGTGAGATGCTTCACCCCAAGGGGGGGAGCCAAGCATTCCCACCTGGATATAATCAGTGGTTTGGACCAGCACAAAGAGCCCTTTGCCTGCTGGATTCCCAGAGGACAAGAGCTGCCACTGGACCTTGAGGTGAAGACCAGATCTCTAGGATCACTGCTCCAACAGACCCATCACTGCAGGAGGACTGCAGCCACCATTTAATGGGACTACTCCCAACACTCTGACTGACAGGGTGTCAGATTGCTTTCTGACTCTATCAGTGGTTTCTTTTTGTACTGTTGCATTAATTGATTTTTTTTTTTCCCTATTAAATTGTCTTTCTGACTTGGAGTCTCTCACTGGTTTGCTTTCAAACCAGCACAAGGTGGCATGAGATTTAGGGGCTTATTGTACCTAATGTTTCATGCAAGCACTAACACAGACCAGTTGCTTGTGAAAAGATCATAGAATCATAGAATCACAGAATCATAGAATTTAAGGGTTGGAATGGATCTTACAGATCATCTAGTCCCAACCCTCCCTTCCATGGGCAGGGACACCTCCTCACTAGATCGGGTTGCTCAAGGCTTCATCCAGCCTGGCCTTGAATACTGCCAGGGTTGGGGCAGCCACCACGTCCCTGGGCAACCTGCACCAGTGTCTCACCACCCTTATAGTAAAAAACTTTTTTCTCTCACATAAGATATATTTCTCTCATGTAAGGTTTTGGATAGAACAACAGGAATCCCTTTCATCCACAGCTTTCCACACATAGTCTCACATGACCCTTCTGCCATCAGATTTTTGGACATGTTGACATATTTGTAACACTGAGATGATATAATTACAATGAGCTTCATGAAGTATGCTGTTTTGAAACTGGACTGTGTAAAGAAAACAACAGTTAATCACAAAAAGTTTATAATATTAATCAATGCTACATTTCTCTGTTCCTGTGGGATAGACCATATCTTGCCTTGGATAACTGTGCAAGGATGGAATTAGAAGCAGCAAAAAGAAGGGCAATATAAGGAGACCCGAACATGCTATATCTGCTGGACAAGTTAATTAGAACAAAAAAAATAAATTGTTTGAGACAGTACTGAGTACAGTCCCCACTAGCAGTTCCTGGAATAGCTCTACTGCGTCTTACTAATTGCACTCAGTTGAATTTAGCTATTGAAGGGAAAAAATAGATAATTTTCACAGATAAAAAGGTTAAAATTAACCTGGTTTGAAGACTGCCTTGACAGAATTTGTTGTATTGTAATCAGGAAGATGACAAAGAAAATTTAAAAAACAGAGAAAACAGGCCTTGAATTTGACCATGTCATGCATTTCACCTGAGAGAGTTCTCAAACAATTACAGGTTGGTACAGGCTGGTAATACCAGTATTTTCAGGTGTTCTCTCACTGCAGGTTTCAATATAAAGGAGATGGGAATGCTTCATTTACCAAAATTTGTTGATCATTCTTATTTCATTACAAGTCCATATTTTCCCCTTTTTCTGTCACTGGAAAACCATGCATTCTTTTGCTAACTAGAAAGGTATTGTTAACAAAGACAATGTACCATGAACTTGCATACAGCACACCTAAAAAATTGCACTGGCAGCAAGAGGTATTTTCTTTTGTGTTTTCATTCCTTTCATTTTGTATTTCAGTTCTAGTAATTCCAAAACTTTTTATAACTGAAGAAACAAGACTTGAAGAGTCTAGATAGACATCACGGTTTGATCTTTTCATATCAAGTCTTATTTAATGAGATTTTTGAATGAGAAAGTAATGTTGACAAATATGTGACCTACTTCACAGAGCAGCTTTGCTGTTGTCACATAAAGGAACATTCCTGCAGCAGAATAAATTTTGACTGTAACTAGGGATGCAACACAGCCATGAATTTTAGACCAAATCTCTGAAACAAGTTTCTAATTCTAATAGGATGAATTTCTTGATTCCCTCGAAAGAGAAAAACAAAACTGCAAGCTTTAAGAGTGGGGATGCTTTTGCCTCAGAAATAGAACTTCTGATACAGAACTATTTCATCAGATATTTACCGTAAAGAAAGATCTGAAGACACTTAGAAGAAATCTAAGGTGTGACTCATATGTTACCTTTTCATTGTAGAAGAGAAAAAATTATAGTCCACATATTAAAGATTCAGCTCTTGAATTGTACATTCTGGATTGTTTAAAGGAAAAATGTAGCCTTCTTAGAAGAATGATGTTTCTTATAGTCAGAGAACAAAGTGTGTAAAAAGAGTAAGAGCTACATTAAGGTCCTACAGTGGAGAAAGACTTTCTAGCTAAGAGATAAACTCAGTAAATGCTTTTTAGTACCACAACAAGATGAGAGGAAAACCTGTATGCTCTTTTACAACGAATGGTATACAGAACTTATTGGAAATTTAAAGATGTTCATGGACTGAAAATAACCATTGCAATGAGATTACCTACAGACATCTGCTGACATTTCTGCTGCATACATGCATCTGAGTTCAGACCTATTTTGTGATCTGAAACAGAACAAGAACCTCTGCAGGACTTTTTAATTTCACAGCCCAATTATACTCAGGACAAGAAGACATAATGAAGTTAATATGGGTTAGAGAAAGATTCATTATTCTGACTGATCAAGGAAAAATGAAGAATAAAATCATCCAGAGTAACAATTTCAGCCTACAAGTGTTAATTGTGCCAAGCTGATGTTACCAAGGTGGCCACAATTTTGTCACCTTCAATCTTTAAGATTTACAGTTTCAAAAGAACTTCAGGGTATACAATAAGGCACAGACCTATGTTAGAGAGCCATCTCCCTGAAAGCCCAGGCTGCCCTCTTCTGGAGCAAATTGTCTTGCACATCTACTGGTCTTCACAATCAAAGCTACATGAGGAACATCCTGCAAATGAAACATTCACCTGAGTACCAGGTATTTAATTTCTAATTTGTGTTACCTTAGAGAACACCTATTAAATATGTATTCAGATGATAAAGAAAATACTCACAACTTGCCAGGACAGAGTTAAATACAGTAATGACTTCCATGTGCAATGGAGTGGTCCCACTTTTAGTACAGCAACTTTCTGTACTAGTATGTGTAGTAGCTGACATTAGTGGGATGCACTGGCCTCCAACCTGAGGTGAAATGCAATGCTATAAAAGTATAATCATTCAGTCTGAATTCGAGAATGCTTCCATCAAGTCATTTTTCTTGCGGCAAATAAAGCTGTGAAAACAGGTCATGCCAAAGCTGCATTCACATAGTCTGCCCTACACATAATGGAGTGAGAGAAGAGTTTCCACAAACTTGTTGCAGGCTCTTCCACCAGTTAAAGTTCAAAGCAAATAACAGAACCTTTATCCTTACATAAGGCAACCTGGCATTAAAGTATCTCCTGCCATCCATGCATGCACCATACATGTTTTTGTTTACTCTATAAGGCCATCTGATGCCAAAGCTAAAGAATGTACTTACCATTACATGTGGACTGTTCTCCAGCTAATTAATCAGAAAATGTTGTCAAATGCTGTCATTCAGATAATATAGTGTGGTGTTTTTCTGCTTGATAGAAATACACTTGTCAAAAATCAGGGTCCCTGTTTCAAATCAGTGGATGTAGGGAATTAGCAAAAAAAAACCAAGAGTAAAACTGCGATCCCCAAATATAAACAGAAATTTTCTCTAAGCCATCAACAGTTACAAGGGGCTGATTCTTCTTTGGTAGTAGACTATTGAGGCAGAGGTAAAATGATGAAGACTTTAGAATCAGAATAATTATTTTGTTATATTCATCTCTCACTTTTATCTGAGTGATAATGAATCATTGCAAGTTTCCTGAAGAAAACATAAAAAGCACTGAGATTGAGTAGGGAAATACTAATGCCTCATTTAGATTACAGTTCCTGATTTAGAAATCCTGTAAAAAGCATTTTGATTGTTTCAAAGAAGGCAACAGAAATCGACTAGATGCAGTTACTATGAAAATGGGTTCCTTCTGTATAATGTTTCTTTATGGTGAGGCACAAGACCCTTGACCTCAATATGTATGATAAAATAATTCACTGCTTTTTGCTGATGATTTTAAGAAAAAAAGAAACTATGAGACACATAAATGCCCAAGAACATAATATAGAAGAAAACACTCAAACAAGCACAAATCCTCAACTAGTATTAAACTAAACATTCTTTTAATCATGCAGATCTTCCATGAATTTTCAGAACTAGTCAGTAATTCAGAAGTTTACAATCAAGACATAGGATGAATTGTTATTGCCATCACTGTAGATATAGAATAGGAGCAATGAACCTTTCACCGAAACATCTGGCTAGGGCAGATAAAAGCTGTAGCAGAACACAGAACACTGCTTCTACTGTTCCTTGCTGACCGTTATTATTCAAGGTTCAGCTTTTAACAACCTAAGTAAGAGACAATCCTCAAAGACTTTTCCAAGAGAGACAGTTTTGATCTGTTCTTTCCAGATTTTGTTACTCTCTTTCCACATTAGTACTCCTTGTCTCTTGCAGAATTACAGTGCATCATCTATCATTAAGGAGTCAAAAGGAACTTAATGAGCAAAATATAATGTTGGCTTTTTTCACTCAGGCTAAGATTGTCTCTAATCTGTGATCCTATATATTACTTAAATAACTCTAGGATGCCATCTGAGAAGGGAGGGTGGACATGTACTTTTACTGTAATTATTTAATTTACTGATGGCAAATTAATGTTTTACTGATGGTAAAAATGTACTGTTGAAAAAACTGTAGATGTCCTGAACTTCAGTCATTTTGCCTTCATTCTTTTTTCTTAGCTTTCTAGGCAGAGGTAAGAGGAAATTCAGCTTGAGATTATAGTTCCGATTTCAGACAAAATTAAACGCAATAATTAGAAGTTACGGAGTGTAGTCTATTGTAAATCTAACCAAAGAAGATAAAAGTGAATCCAGATGCTATGAAGAATGTAATTAAAACTGTGCAACAGCAGAAATCTAAAGTTAACTATCTAATGCCAATGAATGTTGTTTTCTTATTTTTACTTTTAAATGTCAAGAAATATTTAGTGTCATTCAACTACCCAGAATGAAATTGTGATTGCTGAAGAGAATTTACAGTAGAAAAAAACCCAAAACTACAAAACCCGCTCAAAACCCTAAAGAATCAAATGATCCCAGACCTAGGAATAAAAGATACCATTCAAATGAATTATTTCCAGTTAACCTTGAAAAGATTTGCTATATCCATGAATATAAGCACATACTTTTAGTTTCAAAGATTACAACACAGACATCCACAAAGAGAATATGAAAATTTTCTGGTCATTTAAACTCTATCTTCATTAAAACACATAGGAATTCTCACTGTTTTCTAACAATATAGTTTTCCTTCGATCTAGCTATGAAATTAATTAGATTTTTTATCATTTAAAAGCAACAGTTTTCTGAATTTTCAAAACCTACCAATGAGGAATGCACAGGATCCATCTCATTTCAAGATCAATGCCACAGAAGCCAATGGATAAGTGTGCACTGAATTTCAATATTTAGACTATTTTTTATTGTTGAGTAGTCTATTTATGTCTTATACAGTATCCCTTAAAACTCCTTCTGCAGATCCCACAAACTAGCTATCAAAGATATTTGTTTCAATACATCACCTTTCCCAAATACTGTTACGTTACAAGTTTAGCCTAAATAAAGCGACTCACATATGACATTTGAAGGGACAAAGCTAAATGCTTGGTTTACTAACATTTTCCTGCTGCTGAAGTTTTGATATGTGGAAAAAATATATTTTTGTCCTTTTTAAAGCATTTCCGTTATGTAAATCTCTATATACAGATAAAACCTTCACCATTACAATCACACTATCACTGTATTCAAATCTTATCATCAGACTAAATACACTGAAGTTTTGTGTTAATGAATCCCATTACTACCATGGAAATGATCTCAGGTTTCCTAGAAATCTTCCCTTCCTCATCTTTACTGGTGGTTACATAATGATTTCTAATTACCTTTTTTTCAATATAAATTAATATAAGAGTATATTGACCACACAATGATGAAAGTAGATGTATGAATAATCATACTAGCAGAAGCTACAATAAGTAAATTCTAAGCATTTCTGTAGAAGAAATAAAATGTTTGGTTTATTCAAAATATTACATTCAGGAAAAGTATATTTTAATAATACACATCATGAAAAATCAAACCCTTTGTGGAATAGCAGGAAAAAAATCAGGAGTAATTTTCTGTATTTATGATAAATGTATTTTGCTACCAATGACAACAGCAATTCCAGCTTAAACACAAAACCTTTGCTGACAGGTAAAGTAAGCCTTTTTTCTATACCTGGAAGTTCTTTCTCTTCAAGATTGTATTGCAGAGATCCAAAGGAATAATTAGCTGGACTGATTGAAGGAGTAGAAATAAAACTTGCACAGCCAACGGATGAGTTGATTTCAAAATAATTGTGGCTGTGATTAATTCGGTGAAATTCCAGAGAAGACACTAGGGATGTACGTTGCTTGGGCTACAAGAGAAAGAGACATTTGTTATGAAAAATACAGACTTTTTGCATAGCTTTCATTCTTGACATTTAATAAATCTACCTATGGTTTCTCTCTTTTTACTTTTTTTTTATTTGACTCTAAGGTTATACTAGTAAAAACCATTTCGTGTGACAGGCTGTGGTTTGTAGAGACAATTGCTTTCCAAAATTTGGATTAATCTTTATTAGAAAAAAAGCATGTCTTCATTATAATCAATTTAATTCAACATAAAATAGGCTTTTACAGCTTTGCATATAGTAATTGCAATCATCTTTTAATAAGAAAGGGAGCTC
The DNA here is from genome assembly GCF_000695815.1 of Acanthisitta chloris. Classification (NCBI taxonomy): domain Eukaryota; kingdom Metazoa; phylum Chordata; class Aves; order Passeriformes; family Acanthisittidae; genus Acanthisitta; species Acanthisitta chloris. The sequence goes on from NW_008674283.1 coordinate 42,488, forward strand.
TTCACCAGCTGCATTGCTGGGTACATCTTGCAAAACAATTAGACTGCTGATGCCTGTATAATGAAATTTACTAAATAATACTCATCCCTCGAAAACAGCCCTCTGCTGTTTATTACGTTTATGAATATCCCTTAAATATTTGAAGACTGAAAAATCTAAAAGTTCAGGGGAAAAGTGTGGGCTTCAAAAACTTATATGAAAATCAAACTTTCTGTAGGAGTTTTCATGGAACAATAAAAAACTTGGTACAACTTTATATCAAACATTTACTTTTGAAGTGAACTCCCCTAATGACCCCACTTAAAGGCTGTGCTTCAGACTGCAGAGCAGCTTCAGAGCATGAGAAACTCACTTCTTTCAGGTGGACATACACTGTAAGGTGTAGAAATGAAATCTATATAATGTGATCATCAGGTCAGCAACAACTTCTTCACTACACAGACCTGTTCCCACTGCACTGCACTACTTATTACTACAGACAAAACCTTAGTGCTTGATGCCATGGGTTATGAGCCACAGACCACTGCTGGTTTGCAATGTCATGCTAAATAGTCTGTTGCAGCACTCATCTAGCTCCATACTCAAAATATCTTAACTCCACAATGCTCCTTGCTACTTCAAGACCAATAACCCAAAACACTGAACATCTCCAAAACAGAGGGGGCCCTGAATCCAGGTATATAGCTGTCTGTATATTTATTTCACAAAAGTAAAAGATATCTCAGGAACTGCTGCCTTAGATAGCTAAAGCTGGGGAAAGTAAAAGAAAAATGATAGTAAAGAGTGCTTTATCTCTTCTTGTTCTAACATACCAGGCTTAACAGGTCAGAATATTTGTAAAGGTCAAGAATTTGCTACTTATTGGTGTCAAGACCAAATTATTGTCTTGGGAGCAGTAAGATCTTCCTTGGACCATGAAGCTATTTGCCATCTCTCACTTAGAACTACCTGTTAAAATACAATCTATCCCAGGGGAGTAATTTTCAAATTTGTTTGTGGTCTATTTAATTTTTAGGTTATGAGTCCTGCAATGTCTGTGTTACAGATACTGAACCAGACTGTTTTCACTAAAAATCCACTCTCTATTGGAATGTCGGACAAAAACATTAAATAGACTTAGGTCTGTGCAATGTTTATTATTTCTTAAAGTTGCATTGAGCACCATATGAATTAACCGTGCCCTGTTAAAACTGGGAAGAATTGCAAAGGGAAATTTGGGCATTCATCTGGAACTCATCTACGGTCTATTGAGGAGATTTACTTTCTTTAGTAATTAAAACTAGTTTCTGCTTTGAAAGGCTGGCTCCTAGGTCTAGTAATTTCATGGGAAAGTTCAATGAACAGGGACAGACTCCAACACCAAACAGTCTGGTTGAAAGTCACTGCTTGGGACCTGAGCCAAAATAACTCTCTGATCAGACCAAAAAATATTCATGTGTATTAATTAAACCTACATGGCACACTTTTGCTAGACAACAGATTCACGAATGACCTAATTATTTCTAAAGCCGAAAATTATCCCTGGCCATTTAGAAACAGGTTTCTGGCCTATTCCCAAGCAACAGTGTCTTTGTGGATTTGCAGGACTTCACCTTCTGAGTTGAAAAGGGGACACTTCAATTAATATGATGTGTAATATCTCTGGTTGTTCTTAAACTGAGACAGTTCCTACCTAAATGGGCAGTTGGGATGGTCCAGCTCTGCCTTGCAAAGCAGCTTCAAAAGCAATTTCTCTGGCCTTTGTCTAGTCATGTCTTCAGCCACTGTTCTGACTGTGTGCTTCTTTCTAGAAGCCAGAACAGCAGACACACCACTTGGCCTTTTACTATCTTAAGGCTGATCAGTTGTTTCAATACACCTCAGTAAGTTTCACAAAAAACCATCTGCAAGGTCTTGGTGGACTGGGAGGAGGGGAAGGGGGAAAACAACAAAACCCCCCCCCAAATCGATATGAGGCTTTTTTTACAGATCAGTTTATTTTACAAACCCTCACAGATTCTAAAAATGTCAGTCAATAACTATGATTTGCTTTGGGGGCATGGGTTGGTGATATAAAATAATTCTAGGGTTATTTTCAAAGACAGTTGTGGAAGATAGCAACATGTTTTCTATTTGTTCATTATAACATACAACCATCTGCTGACCTTGGTGATACAAAATAGCTCCCATATTATTTTAGCTTGGGCACTATTATTATTCAGAGAAACGTATCCCAGTTCAATATGTCTTTCCAATCTCAGGATTCTGTACAGAACCTCACTCAGCCTCTAGTACTCTACAGCATTACACTTCTGCTATATTGTTTGGCTTTAACAAGGTTCATCTGTCAATATGTGCCAATAATTTTTCTACATAATTACACAGGAATCCAGCATCTGAGCTTTTGTAGCTAACTAGAGGAGCCTTTTGCACCTTTTCTGGGTCCTGTAAAATGTTATGCTGCTACAGTACATTAATTGATCATTAATATTTGCTGAGAGATGCAGTACACTGGTTAGTGTTGACTATATCCCTCTGCCTTTATCTCTCTGAAGTACTATTTGCATAAAATATAGCAGAAATAATTTTTTTCTAGAGTTAGTCTTAAATTCCATTCTAGATAACTAAATTAATGGCACAGTTATTTACATCCATTTAAGCTTCTGTAACAGTCAATTGAGATCTAGTCAATACAATCAATAGAGTCCAAAGAACAATTCATTTCACCCCAGTCACCTTGGTATTAATTCACTTGTCTTAATGCAGGTATCTACCACCACTGCAGATTCCGTAGGGCATTCCATCTGGCCTCCAGCTGCCATTCAGAAGAGTGCTTGTCTCCCCTTTGTATGCCCTATATCATACTTGACAGCCTCCATGTGCATTTCAAATACACTTTGATAGCACCTCAAAGGACATTAGATTCCTATTTTTAGGTAACTGGATTGAATCCTGCATCTGTCCTAAGCAAGATGGGAGATTAGATACCTAAATCAGAGATTCTTACGTAACGAAACAAAAGCACAGGCTTTTTTAGTCCCAGACTGAATCTCACCTCTAGCTCACATCTTAGAGGCCTTACTTCATTTTTAAAAATCTTTAGTCAAATTCCACACTTAGTGGCAGAAACCTTGATTTCCTGGATTCTATCTGCCACAGACACTTCCTAATTATGTTTACCAAGAACTCTTGAGATAGAATTATTTTGTGGCCAGTCATGTCCAACCTGAACTTGAACACTTCCAGGGATGGGGCAGCCACAATCTCTCTGTGCAACTCTCTTATTCTGTTTTCTCCTGTCTATTGCTACATTCCTTCCAAAACCATGTATGTTACTCTAAAACACCCTTCACAGTACCCTAGTTGATTCCAGTTCTACTTGGTCTTCCAAAATTTGCTTCTTTTTCTCTACGGTTTTGTCATCAAAGGAACACCCTACTTATCCTATCTCACACTGACCTTATCAGTTACTACATCCCTCTCATTGTCCTTCAGTACATCCAATTTTAACCTGTCTCCCCTTTCAAATACAACTTTCATGTCACTTTTATAGTTCTTACATCTGCCTCAATATCTCAGTATACAACCTCCATTTGTATCTTTGTCTCTTTTACTCATGTACACTTACATAAAAGCCCAAAACATTGACAATTTTCTTTGTAAAATACAGCCTGTGACAAGACAGGCTTCTTTGTTTGCTCCTGTCTCAAATACCTCAGTTTGATTTGCAGAAATCATCAGGCCTAATAAATTCTCATCAGTCAATGCTGCTGCCAAGAATTATTTGATTTATAGGAGCTGAGCTAAGGTGATCAAGTAGCCTTGAAATTGCAAAAACTGGAGATTACAATGCATCTGGGTTTGATTCATCTATGTCACCTAGAAGTGAAAGACTGCATTGAATTATTACTAGACTACTGAATCAATTATTCTGTCAATCCTCAAAATACCATGTTAAACAAGCTGAAGACACATTGTCTTTTTCATAAGGTAACAAAATTTTATATTTTTTTCATTTCACAGATCCTTATCTTAAATTATGACAACAATTAAAAATAAAATATAGGCAGTTTCAGCACCCATCTTGACATTCTTGTTTTTGCTTATCAACATCTTAATTTAGCTTAAGAGCAGAAAGCAGAAATTACACAGTGGCTGGCAACAAATATATCCCAAGCAGCCACAACAGGGGGCTTACAGGATCATTGGAATGAAACAAAACCACAACCAAACCAAACAACAAAAAAAACCAAAACCAAACAAAAAAAAAAAAAAAAAAAAAAAGGAAAAAGAAATATAAATGCTTTCACCGCTTTGGTTTTTTTTAAAAAACTGTAGATCCTTTTCAATACTAAAAGCATAATGCATTCCAAAAACAAATTAATTTTTAGTGGCATCATAGTGTCAAAGTCCTAGAAATTCAAGTAATCTCATACTTCCATTATTCCACTGTCAGTAATATGCTCAAGGATGACACGGACTCATCTCTTTTCTGCAGCCTACAGTCAGGAAGTCATGCCATGTGACTCTAGGTACCATACATAGCCATAGTGCTCTCTGTTCTCCTCTGTGCATGTTATGCTATCTCCTGCCTTAGGAGACCTGCACTGGAGTATGTAATTAAAGGTGAGAGGGTTGCTGCCTCCTCCTACTTGTAGTCTTGTCTCAGTTGACAAATCAGACTAGAAATAAATATGAGAAAAAAATGATCTTTCCCCAATTTCCATTTTCCTTGCCTTCTACTGTTATTTTAATTGCAACCATAGTACAGCTGTGGGTTGTGAGGAGCAGCAGTCCTGAATGCTAAAAACTGCAATACCTTTGTAGCAGTTTGCATCCTTGACAGATGTGACCAGATTTTGAAGCTATACCATTATAGCTATCTTGGAAAACATTCCTTGAAATGAGCTCCAAATTGCAAGAGATGAAATTGATAAATAAGAAGAATGTCTTATTCCTCAGCTATAAAAATTTTCTAACTTTCGAAGATTAAAAAAGCTGTTATTTTCACTGTAACAGTTGGAAAGTGGACGTAAGGCCATTTTCTTCAAAAGAGCTCAGCTTCCAGCTGTTAGCAACATCCCATTTGGATGTACAGGCTATGAAGATTGCTTATTTCCTGATCTTTTCACGTCATAAACTTTGGAGTGCCAAGGTGATGGCTGTTTTTTCAACCAGCATGCTACAGATTGTATGCATGTGTGAAAATGTGGCGTATTTTCAGATGATCACAAAAGATTAGCAAAGAACTAAGGTGGCCAAAACCACCCCATACTACACAGAAACAAAGGAAAATGCTATGAATCTGGTGATACCCATCAAGGCACGATAGCTAAGTCTTTAATCTTCCAAATTCTGAGTGTGTGTAACTGTTTCCAAGCTTTATGTGCACTATGGCAGGGCAATTGGCATGGATTGGTTCACACCACTACTATTAAATTTCATTAATTGTCAGAGAAGGGTCTTCAAAGCCAAATCACCTACTGGAAATGGTGCTTGCTCAATTCAAACACGGAATAAGGCCCGACAGTGGATACTTATTGAGAAAGAGAATGGTACAGGACCAAAGCTATACCCAGGACCATGTCAACAATTCAACAGTGTAGATGACAACTTTATAGAGCTAAAAGCTCATTCTGCTAGCGTAAATGTACCTTTCAGCATCTGAACTATCTATATTCTGAGTACTTCACCTGGTCTGTTACACGTTCAGGCAGGAAAAATATTCTATTCTGCTGTATGATTTGTGTTTATATTGAATCAGGAATCACAACCTAGAGAACTCTCCCAGTAAGCAACCCACTTCAACCAAAACAGACATATGCAAGTGCAAGTAATATTCTAAAAACATAACACTCTTGACAATAGTCTTATTCTGGTTTTATTTATACTTGTGTTTTAGTATCCTGTTGAACCGTAATTAAATGCACTCAAATACTGCTTGCTATTTTCATTAGTAGTGTGTACTACACAGATGTGTTTATGTTTTCACATTATCTCAGCTCTAATTAAAATAATCTAAATAGAATTATGTTTTATAGTTCCTTGTCAAAGGAGATGTCTTGCAATGCATCTCTTTAATAAAATTCTAGTGCTGTTGTTATTAAGTAGTCACAGTGTATCCATTATGCTCTAAGGAATTTATTTTTTTTTAATACTCTCCTCTGGAGCTGTTTTATGATTTCTACACATTAATTCTGTGGTAAAATATGTGTATATATTGTGGGTGTGGTATATGTGTGTGTAGATATCAGTCCTGTAAGACAATTCCAATCCTGAAACTTTTTTTGCATTGGGTAGTAATTATTTCAGAATAAAATAATTTCATAACGTCTGACTTTCAGTCAGGCATGGACTGAAAATCTTAATAGCATTGACAGTATACCTCTTACTCTGCTTTGCTTTCCTTTTTTTAAGGTCTATTTAGGATCTTTATTTATCTGTTTGTTTCTTTGTTTACTCATGTCAACATCATTAGAATGAGAAGACTTCAAACTGCATGCAGTAGATTCAAAGAATATTCTGAAATATATCTCCATACCTAGAATCAAGATCACTGACTGCTGTCAACTACCTTGATGTGATTGCACTCCTAAAAAATACGTGCAACCTTGGAAACATGAAATCCAGGAAAAATCTCCCAACCAGGCATAATAATGCTGAGGGCTAAAACTATCCATTTGTGGACTGTAGAAAATACGTTTATTTTAGTGGATTTTGAGAATCTTCTACACCTTCCAGAACTTCATAAAAAGGGTGGGTTTACCTCGGAGATGATGGATTTGATCCCCCACAAAATTGTAGCTCTCAGTAAAGATTTTTCAAGTCTTATTTGTCTCTTGTGCTAAGCATAGACTCTGCACACGGTTGCACAAAGTCCAGCACCAAAACAGCAGAAGAAGTAGTGTGCACCTGAACAGGAAGCACAGTGTGTCTGCACATTATTTCTCCACGGTGATTTTCCTGCTTATTCCCTGCCTGGCTGAGCATGTTGGAACTGGGGCTGAGCACAGACAGAAGCTCATAGGAGAAAGAAGGTCCTTACACCCCAGCTGTCCTGTGATTTCATACAGAAAATAGGTGGAGAGAATTTATTGCATAACAGTGTTCTCCGGCCCTCCTTTTTATGACAAAGTATAACAAAGCAGATGTTTTGTGTCTGTGTATGTTGCAAAACAAGTCCAGTAGATGCAACAGAGTTCTCATGGTTTTGTGCACTGATGCAACAGCCTGCAGTGGAGATATCAGTAAGTTGGTGAAGACAGAGATGTGCCAAATCCAGCTAAGTGTGACAAGGCATGCATTTCATTTGGGAAGAGCTAAGGATACTGCACTAGAGACCTGGCATAAAGGAGGAAGTAGGGGGGGAAATAGTATCACCATGAGGAAACAGCAACACTAGTCAACTTGAAAATACAGTTTATGGAACCATCAGTTCTGAAAGTTTCTTTTCTGGAACTGTGATTCTCCAGAGCTTTCTTGTCGGAGTGGGAGACGGACCTGGAGTAACGATGAGTCTCAATATGAGTATGGTCGTTCTCCTTTATTGTTTACAAAAGTGATTCTTCTATACACACCTATTATAAGCATCCACTTATCATTGGTTAACTACTATTACTAGCCCACCTTACACACAACATAATTGGTTGTTAACATATCTGTCATAAAATGCCCCAATCATTGTTCTCCACCTCTAACCATCTTCAGCTTCTGCATCCCACACCCAGGAGCTGCTTATCTTGCTACCTCCTTTCTCACATTCCAGCTGCAGCAGTGTCCTTGAACAGCTTGGCTTGCAGCTTGCTCAGGCCCTGCTAGCAAGGCTGGATTGCTCACATGTCTGTTAGCAATCAGAAATTCTCCCACACTTTCTCTAAAATGACTTGTTTGCTTGTTTGTGTTCAAAGTAAGTCCTGCACCTAACTGCAAAAAGAATGATACATAATTTCATTGAATGTAAACTACTGTCACTTTTTAAGTCAACTAAAGAGGGCCTGGAGCACACTCCCACAGCTGGTCTGTCCATTCATATCCAGGCTGACGTAGGAGGTGGAATGTCATGTCTTTCCCTTTGCCTAGATGAACCACACATACACAAGTCTCACAGACTCACTGTGCATGTGCAGAATAGTTGTACATCTGGTAGCCCAAACAAGTGGGATAGGTCTGTCAGAGTCTATGCATGTCTTGGAGGATTCTATTAGCCCTTGCAAAAAAAAGAGAACATTTCTTTTGCCATCTAATGTTTAAACTATTAGCTTCTATTATATTGCTAGATATCTTAGCCAGAGGAATGAGGAACCATAGATTGAATTTTAACTTTGTTTAGAGAGGTTAAAAAAAGATAAATAGAAAAACAATTATGATTCATGTAAACACAGCACATGCAAATCCATGAGGAAAAAATATTATAATGAATAGATTATTGCAGATCTTAGCAATAAAACCAGGAAAAACAAGATGATGAAATTTCAGCATGTCAGAAACAATGACATTCTCTGCCCCTTTGTCTTTCTACTAGAAACCCTCTATTTATCATTGAAAGAACTCTCTTAGGAAACTGGGTTATACACATAAAATTGGGAAAATACTAACTCATGATAGATAAAATCAAAGTAACTTTTAAATAACCCATAGTTAGACATCAAAAACTGTACCAACAGTAAGTTGTTTGAAACATATCTTAAAAAGATAAGAAAATATTCAAGTGCTGAACTACATCTAAGAAATAAATTTAAAGGTGAGAAGTCAGAATTCAGTTTTGTGAGAATTGGCCGATGACCCACAAGTGAATAGTGCCAGCAAAAGAAACAGTCTAGTAGGAAAAAAAGGTGCTCTTTCTCCCAAACTATATGGGTATAGTTTGTTCAAATGGAGCTGAACAAATACATGAGAACTAAGTACCTGATATAAAAATACATGAAGCATCATGAGCAGTCCAATTTTGTTCAGGCCTCATCCAAACAGGGAGCTATAGGATAGAACAACCTCAATTTTGCTATCACTTCTTAAAATTCCAATTGATAAGCTATATTTTACTGTACGTACTAATGTAACTAAGTTAACACTGGGAAGAGACCTGCCTACTTGGTCTCCTACCACATCTCATTTGTGACCCCATGTACTACTAATCTTCGCATAGGCATAAGTCTTAAACTTCAAAGTATTACTTTCTCAAAGTCTTCATCAACTAGCGATTCAAGAATTAAAAACTTATTAAGTCTTGTCTGGATAATCCAGAAAAAAAATTATCAAGTGATTCAAAACCCAAGCTAAATTCTGTTCATTTCTTTCCTGCATACATGTAACTTTTCAATAAACCCTCTTTTTCAATGTCTCACCCTGGCAAAACTTGAAAACAAGAAATGCATTTCCAAAAATGCTAGATCACAGGTACATAGCTAAGCCATAGCTAAGGTGTACATATAAAAGAGTATACAGATCCCTGAAATACTGCTAAGTGTGCCAACTTCAGGACTGGAGGTAGTAGAGGTGGGTGGCACTGTGGCACTGAATTTAATACTGCTTCTGAGAGCTGTTTGTATCTCTCCAGGGCATTGCACTGTGCTAGGGAGATACACCATTTCTGTTAATTGAGGTTCATCTTTAGTAATGGTACACTGAATTGAATAGTTGAGACACATCCAAAGAGAGTTTTAAATAGATTTTAGAGAGCAATGGGATCTCATAAGGGACAAGAGGTAGGATCACAACAAACTGCAGGTTTCTCATCTCAAAATAAATCATAATTCATTGAGGAAAGGATAAATTTTCAGAAAAATGAGTGAAAGGTTGGGGGGAAATAGAAATTCCCAGCCAGGTTTTGGGACAGCATGCTTTTTCATGTAAGAAGGAAATAATTAGGGTTAGGTTAAGAGATAACTAGAAGGAAAAAGACCAAAAAAGTTTTGAGTCCTCTCCGAGGAATCCTTTAACCATCCATGATCCAGGCCCCTCAGGATTCACCCGTGATGTATGAGATTGTTCCTGTCTCACACTTCCCAGCTGTGGTAATTTCACACCGTGGGCTGTCAGTGCACAGCCTCCCTCCTCTTCAGGGACTCCACGTAGCAGGTGCAGCTGCAGGTCCCCCTACAAGTCACATTTGGTCTGTGAGGAGAGGCCATTGCGCTCTCCTAAACCTCACATTCATACAAACATCTTCAAAATCTGTCATGTGCTGAGGCACACATATATACACTGCCAACATGTGAGCTGGCATGCACTCTCAGAAAGAAAAGGCCAAAGAAAACAGGAGACAGAATGACCCCCATCTCTGCCTTCAAACTTCAGAGTTCTGTTCTTCCCCTCTCTGCCACTGTCTGTCCTCACCAGACTGGTGGGAGGAAGGAATCTTTGGTCCTCTCTGCAGCTGTTTACACAGAAATAGAGTTTCTCCTCACTGCAGGTAAAGTGTTAAATGTACAACCCTCCAGGAAAGATAAGTAAGGTTATAAATTAACAATATGACTTGAAAGGCCACACTTCCCTGACACTTTCATCTAAGATGCCTAAGCCTGCCTAGTGCAAAGCTGACTGTTGAAGAGTTTCCCATTCTGCCTTTCACTGGCACTTTCCTGGGTGCATAGACATAAAAAAGGGATGGGAGCGACAGCCAATTTGGAAATTTATATGATCCCTGGTTTAGATCTTTTCAAAATCTATTTTGCTAGAAAAATGCAAAGAGGCCCTGGCAGCCAACAGAAAATTAATTATTTTGCATACATTGTGTAACACTATTCATTAGTTTTACATGAGTGGTGAGAGGTCAGTCAGGAATAGAATCCCATTGTGTTAACCTTCAAAGAGCTTGCCATGTAAATTGAATGGAATAAAGGAATTAAATATGCAGGCAGAATTAATACTAATGGTTAGCAAACAGCACATTGCAAATATCTACAACTTCTTTGTCTAAATTCTTGAGTTGGCATCTTAGGGGAGGTGATTAGAGGAACAACAAAGAAAAAGAAGAATACTGAGCAGATACGCCTAAAACACATGGAGAAAGGAGAAGCATAATGGGATCTGAATGCTATAGTGTGTCCAGCTTCTTGTGTATTAGCACCATGACTTAGAACATACGTTGTACACTAGACTACATGTGCCATTCTGCTGTTGTTTTCTATATAGAGAGCATGCCACATGTAGGCTCACATGAGAGACATTTCAGGAAATATGGTAAAGTTCTGATCATATATATCATACAGAGAGCTTTTCTTCTGTGGAACAATGAGAATAGTGGGAGTCAGTAAATGGTATTTAAATTTGAGAATAGTTCCCTAGAATCTCCTGAATCCATTCAGAGTTAACTAGCAGGAGAACATCACCATTCAGTGTTCTGGGTCCATCTGTTGGCAATACCATGATGGAAACAGCTTTTTAAATGCTATTTTCAATAAGATATCACACAACAGCTTGTTCCAACAATATTCCAATACCTTTCTGTTTGTTTGCCACCTACTATAAAAATCAGCTTAGAGGGAAAGGAGACTTTTCAGTACTATATTGATGTAGGGTGGGAGGGACAGAGACACTACAGGAACAAGCAAAATGAGAAACAACTATAAAAAAAGGAGAACAAAATCTTATTTTAGACCCCCTACTATCTAGATTTAAACCAGGACATGGAACCCAAACTACTGTAGTGTCAGAGAGGGAGGGTTTGCACCAAACAGTCACCAGAATGACTGTGCAGTGACAGTGTCAGCCATAGCAAAACTGATCCTAGCAAAATGGATCCTAGACAGAAATGGCAAGCACACCTAGTAATTCCCTTTAATTCTGCAAGACCTTCTGAACTGTGTGCTCCAAAACAGCACTGAAAGGAAGATTCTGCTCCAACACTGTAACATGCTAACTTGTGCGGTACCAGAACAATCTGTCCTATATACTTAGGAAAATATCATGTGTCCAACAGCTTACTTCTCAAGTAAAGCAAAAGCCAGTGACATAGTGATGACACAAAGCCTTCATCCACTAGCACCAGAGTGGCTCAGCTGCAGAGATCAGCTCAGCCACGAAGAACAGATGATTGCATTTGAACCCCAAAACTGGTAGGAGAGGAATAGAATTTCATTTGGTTCACACCAAAAAAGTTTCACTATTAGTCAATTCAGCACATAGCAGTCACAGTTAGCTTTGACACACGTAATGTCATGGCTTTGTAAACAAGGAGCAAGATCATCCCAAGGTTTCTTCTGACCTAAGTTATCCTATGATCCCATGATTGCAAAATAAACTCCTTGATGCTGATTACCTCTATACTACTGAATCAAGTTCTAAAATATATTTATTTTAAAGTTGTTACTTTAAAAGGCTGCACTCCTTAAAGATTTATAAGGGGCATTCAGGTTTTCCACATACTATGCATCTTGTTTCCCAAACAATACTAGAAATATGGATAGTTGGGAAGGATGAAAGCTGAGAAGCAGTGCTATATGGGATGGCAAACTAAAGAAGGTGTGAAACACTATGAGTTCATGTAAATGGAAATGCAGAAAGAGGAAAGGAAATCTGAAAAACTAATATGGAATTAATTTGATACAATCAGAGCAAAAACTTGAAAGAAAACTAAGAGTATGTAAAAACATGAAATATTGCATAAGAACTTAATTCATCGTTAGTGCTATAAGAAAAATGCACTCATAACTCTGTGCATTTGGGCTCAGTCATAAAATATTTCATCTTCTCCTGCTATTGAGATTGCTTCTTAAGTACAAAAACCATTTTGTGTTCTGTTTATCTGTCTTTGACCTACTCATACATGTAAAGAGATAACATACTCTTAGAATACATCCATCATAGCCTGCTTTTAAACCAAAAAATACAATTAACAAGGGGTTGTTTGTGGTGACCACCTACCTGAGGACGAATAACTTTCACTATGTTTTTAAGTGCAGTGTCTGGTGATGGAGGAGAGCAGTCGGGTGTTGGGCCTGTAGAGCTGTTTCTATGGTTACCAGATCCTGGTGCGGTAATTGCTACCTGAGGTGCATTATCTGTGAATAAAAATAACATTTATGTGAACTTACAAATACTCCATACACTTTAAAATAAAAAATAATATTGAAAACAGAATGCTACTCAGAACACTATTTCAGCTTACAAAACCTATTATAACTTGAATGTATTTGCTAAGGAATATATTGTAAATTTACACCTATATTGTCAGCCCATGCATTCATTCTACGTTAAGGCAAGATATATCATTCTCTCAATACCTAAACGAAATGAGATGGAAGCCAAGCACAAATATTTTACTTTCATTACTTTGAATTACCAACTGTGAATCCAAGTACTATCACTATAACGGGGTGACTCGAAAGGGAGATTTATAATGCAACTCCTACCTCATCCTGAAAAATCCTAACACATAGGACCCTGTTCAACATGCTATATAAACACACACTCAACTTAGAGCATGTTAATAGCCATCATCGACACAAAAATATACTCAGCTTTTCAGATGAAATGGGCATCCTCCATAGAGCTCTGCACTGCAATAGCTACCTTTCTAGTAGTATCTAAGCTAGATAGACTACAGCTGGCTAAAAAATGTCTACACACCTGCATGTGCATGGGAAACTGCTGTTTGGTTTTGCTCTTAGCATTTTATGGCACTGTGAAGGACCATTAAAAGGCCTTAAAACACTATTCTTACCTTCTCTAAATGTTCTTAATGCTGTTTGATCAATGCAAAGTTAGTGACAATCAGGTCAGAGCATAGAGAGGACTATGAAATAGCTTCCCAGCTGTGATAGTAACCAAGCACCAGAATGACTTAGTAGAAGGCCAAAAACTTCACATTGCTTCATACCTTTAGAATTGTATCATTAAAGAAATGCTTTAGTTCAGATTCTAGAGAAGGTGTCATTGCCTGTGCATGTTTATGGTGGTCTTTACAGTGTCTGTGAATTTATAGAGTACCTTTCCTTGTGAGCCACAAACATGTGCATGTGTTCCTAAATGTTCTCTAACACCTGCAACTCTGCATAAAGACAATGATGACATTCAAATCTCATATATGTGGGCTTCAACTGACAGCCTGCAGTGTTCACAGAAGAAAGCCAATTTATTTGTGATTGAGGTGATTCTTTAATAAGTGCTACTACTGTGTGCATAAACCCGCTTCAGAAAACCCAAAACTCTAATAAGCAACAGGAGATCTGTTAAGATGGAGAATTTTTGCCTGACCAACTTCTGCAGGTATGTACATAAGCTCCTCCATCTGCACAAGTCACAAATGCCACCATGAAAGCAATGACAGAAGTTTCTCCCTCTCAGTCCTACTGAAAAAAATCTTGGAAGCATAACAAAGATATCAAAGGGAAGGAAATACCCAGTTACATTAACATAGCTAACATAGGATAAAGAGCCAGAGGGGGAAAGAAACATGAGGGGGAAGGAAATATGAGGGGGAAAGAAACATGAGGGGGAAAGAAACAAGAGGGGGAAAGAATGCAAATGTTCAAAGAATGTAAACTTTATGGCCTTTCCAACTTACAAACACTTTCATAGCACAGATGACTCTAAGACATACTTCCTGCAGAAACACTACATATCTGAATGAGGTCTTAAAGTTTCTAATCAAATACAGACTGACAAATTATTCTTCTAAAACAAGTATCAGGCTGGAATGTTTCAGCAATACTGCTACACTTAATGATAGTGTAAACAAAAGTTCAGATGGCAGTTTTGCAGAGATCCAAAATGAAGACAACCTGTAGATAATGTCAGGTGTTACCTGACATCTGACAGATTGAACCCTCCCTATCATGGAAACAGAGAAGCCCAACTTTTTTGAAAAGTAATCTCATCAAAATTGCCACTCCTCTAGGTCTTAACACACAAATGAGTCTTCCTGAATCATCACAAGTGTGCACAGATATCTTGGATCTGAAGTAATTTAATTCAGAAAGTAATAAATATGTGATAATACAGTGGACCAAATCAAGTTTTAAACAGCCTTAGAAAGGAACTTAAAGTGAATCCTCACAAAAACATACCTAACATGGAAGAATTTTGATAGCATTCCAGAAAGTCTTAAGTCTCTCTTATGCTTTCCTGCCTGGCCTGGTCTCTAACCCTAAAACTGTTCACATGCACCATGTGAATGAGTATTCTGTGATTTAAAAGCTCATCAAAGGAGGGACAAGGATTTGACGAGAAGAAACCCCACCAAAGCCTGATAGTAAGGACAACAGCTAAATAGGAGTGCAAGTAGCACCCTAATTGAGCTGAAAGTCTCAGCCTCTTTTGCTGAATATGAACTATCAATATCTTTCACTCTATGGACAGACTCATCAATAGATAATCATCAATGAATCTCCCCGACTGAGGCATTGGAGAGTTGCTTTAAGAGAGCCCTGTGGTGTGTTTGGGGAAATACAAACAAGGGAGTATACTGCTCTCAAGAAATGCAGGAATACAGGCAGCATCCAGGAAGGTAAGAAATAAATTCTAGAGTGAGAAATGCTCCACATGAGTCTGGCTAAGTGTACTTAGTGCACTTGTTTACTCACTGGTGCAAGAAACAAACAGAATTATTGTCTCTGACAAACAGCTAAAGCTATAAAGAATACAAACTCCTTCATACTTCAGCAATCCCTGCCTTTCTGTCACCATGTCCCTGTGAGCCTGTGTGGCTGTGCTTAGCACAGCTGCCCTTTAGCACACGAACGCCTTGCAAGTGAAATCAAGGTGTCTTGCAGATGCAGAAGTAACTCAAAAGACAGATCACTCAAAGAACAGATAGGTAGAAATACAGATTGGTGCTGATGTTAACAAATATAGTTTTCTAACCACCAGTTTATTCTGTTTCAAAGTCTTGTCCATAGTCACCTCAGCTCAGTTTGACCACACTTTAGTTATATACAAGAGGGTAACAAAGGTAGCAAGATTTTGGTCTTTCCATAGGAAAGACTTGCTGACCCTGTTCAATAATAGCTCACTGAAGGCTAGGTTTTGCCCCTAGATACAGTCCCACCTGAGTGGCATTGAACTGACTGGGAGTGATGTTCTTGGAAGGAACATGAGGGGAGGCAGTGCTGTTATATGCCCCACTAGACACAGCTGACAAAAAATTTGCCAGCTACAGTGTGTGAATACAAACAAAACCAATTCAGCAACATACATAACATGAAGCACTCTCAGAAAAGGGTAGCGACAGTCTTTGCTCCCAAGCAAAAAAACAAACAAACAAAAACACCAAAAAGTGGTAATACAATAAAAAGGATTGTGGTTTTAGACTCTAAAAGTAAAACTTTGTAAGAAGAAGCAAAATTTTTTCTTTGAAATAAACAGCCCAGAAAAAATCCAGCTGCTAAGTACTTCATGCCTTCCCTCCTTTCTCTAGGGGATAAGTGTCTGACATATAATGGTTTCTTGTAAACAATTTCTTTATTGTGGACAGCTGTTTATTTTCACAGCAGGGTCTTCCCATTAGGCAACCAATAATGATTTACTACCTGGATCTGCTCCATCAGAGAGAGAACATCACCATCAAATTAGTTCCTGCAACCAATTTACAGGACTTGTTTGTTTTTGTATATAGTAGTCATAGTTCCATTAAGAATAGATTTGAATATATTTTCTTCTGTAATTAAATAATAATCATGGTTTAATTTTCTCTTTCGCTGGTAACTTTGTTACTAAAGCAAACTTTTTTTTCCTTTAGGACTTTTTTTTCCTTTATTTCCTAATGGTAATACTGCAGGTTTCAGGAGAACATTTCATGGTAAGCAGAACTTGGAAACTTGAGAAGCTACCAAATTTGCCTATGAAAGATTCGCTCTTGTGCCATTTCTGATAGGTACTATGGGGCCAACATAGAAGTATTCATGTGTGTTATTCTCTTCTAGTTTCTGGCTCAAGTTGCAACAATCTAGGAGATGTTTCTATATAAGTCAGACATCACCAGGCTCCAGGGATGACCTAGCAGCTAAAATTTAGTGAACTGCAGCATGCTCTACCAATATTCCTTCCTGCCTCCATCAAACATGAGAAACTGTCACAAGGTTTATGTAACTGGAGCTTATTCTGATTTTTTAAAAATGCTTACTGAGGACTTGCCATTCTCCATTTCCTTTGTTTCAGGTCAAAGGAAATAGAACAGAACAAAGTAAATATACTACATTATGTTTTCTATGTACAGAATAAGCAAAGTATTTTTTAAGGTTAAATAACTCAGGTTTTGGATTAATTGGACTCATCTAGTGTGGACTATAAAAATAGCTATGCTGATTTACATCTTGGAAAGCCTTACTAATTTGCTTTGTTTCTTGGTTGACTGATTTGCTCAGCATACAAGATTTTAAAGGATGGAAAGTGTTAAAATGCCATCATGATCCCTTTTACCACTAACCATCTCATGGGCATATGAACAAAGATGGTGATTCTTTGATTCCTCACAGGATTTGACAGGTTTCCACATCTTAATCTTAATTTCTATATCTCGATGTCTCTTAACATTCTATTTGCTACTTTCGTTAATTTCTGAAATATTTACAGTAGGCTCCAACTTGGTATTTGCAGCAATGGTCACAGTAATGTTTCATATAACTTGTCTGTGCATATTGGTATTTTCTTTATGCATCAGAAGATTGTAATTACAAATGATGACATAATCAACTTTTTACTCTCAAGCAACACTAGCATTATTCACATTGGAGCTGCACACTTTGATTATAAACAGGTGGTTTGATTCCAGTCATACTAAAACTTATTAAATCAACTCTGCCAAATCCAGAAAACCAGATCAGTTTTTAACTGGCCTATTCCAGTTACACTGTATTTCACCAACAGCTGTTTTATATATCCTTACAGGAAAATTATACAAAAAAATGGAATAGTATTGAATAAGAAGTAATTCACATAATTGTTTTGTTCTTTTTAACTTACAAATTCAAGAGTCTTTAATTCACTCCATACAAGAAATATTAGTTTTTACAGCACCTTTTTATAAGAACATTAAGAGAGGAAGGAAGCAGCAAGATGACACCTCAGAAAATCTGTTTTTCACCAGAGCCTCATAGGTAATGCAATTGCAAAAGAAATGCTTTTTGTGCAGTGCTGTTTTGTCCACTATCCAGTTCAATATTATTGAAGCCTAATTAATGTCAGCATATTTATCTTGCTCATAAAAATGTCTAGCTCTAAATGCACACTAACCTTACATCTCACACAAAAAAAATATATAAGAATTAACATCATAATCAATCCTTTCATAGGAAGAATGGGTCTACTATCACTGACATTCTAAGTACTCAGTGATTCAGTCACAATGCAGTTTTTCAGTACAAAAATGATTTCTGAATAAAATGAGAACAAATTATGTAATATGTTATATAGATCTATCTAGTAAGATCAAATTTTTAACCACATATCAGGGCCTAAAGTTTAACTTCTGTATTCATATGTTAGTAACAAAATTTCTGTCCAAAGAAATGGCATTAGTTTGTACTCAGGCTTGAGCAATTCAAAACTGATCTTCAGACTTGCAAGGTAGGATTTCTCCAAATAGAGTTACATTTTGGTGAGCATATTAAGCTCCTTAAATCAGTGAAAGCCCTAAGCTTTACTGATTATATTAAGATATGCAACTAGCTTCAAACAAAATCTAGGCAGCCACCCCTGACACTTCTATCATAGACAACTGCCAAACGGCTGTTACCTAATGTCATCTCAGCGGTCCAAGTAAATTCAAGGTGTCTGCAAGAGCCTTGCAGGAACCATGGAATTTCATTGCCCTTCCAAAGCATCAGTTTGGGACACTCTAAAGCATTTTAAATGTCAAAAGACAGCTATGTATAGGCAACTGAGTCAAGATTCTAAAATTATGAGGGATAAATCCAAGCTCACACTCTTAAAAACTGTAACTATTCCAAAAGATCGTTGTGAAAATTATAATTTATTTCTACCATCATGGTAAAAAAATGACAGTGTACAGGATAACTGGAGGTCAACAAGAGAGGGGAGTGAAAGTTGCTCAGATTTACGGATGTGGTGACTGTTTTGCACTCTCAAGGATCAGTGAGATTTCAGTCTGGAGAGAGCAAAATAAACACGAATATCGTCTTCTCTTAGCATATGATAAGAGCAAACTAAGGTGTTATTTTAGGACTATCTTCTACTAAGGTGTGAGACTAAACCCTAAAAATGCTAACTGTTTTTATGCTTGATTTCTGTCCCAGACAGATGATTAGCATTGCCATGTTCTTCTTAGAGCTTTTTTGGCCTCCATGTAACACAATTGTTGTTAGGAGAACATATAACATGTACAGACAAAGGCATTGCAATTTTTTTTATAGAGACAGATCCCAAACAATTAAAACAATGAAATGTTTTTGTATTCCAATACAAATTCAAAATTCACATATTCAATACACATTATTGATATATATGTTGATTTGATTTTGTATGATAGACATATGTCATACAAAATTCAAAATACAAATTCAAAATTCACATGCAAAAAAATTTATGTTAAATAATAGCATAAATCATGCACTGGGAATTTTGCCTTTTAACTGTGCTGTGTGCCATGAAAAATGCTCTTATGGATAGTAATAGGCAGTATCACCACGGTTCAACAAGTGTTTCATCAACATTTTCATCCCATTATCCATGCACTGAGGACAAACTGTCCACTGGAACTTTTCTCATAGATCATTTTCCTCATAATGTACTCAAAGGCACTATATGTATACAATGCCACAATATTACCTATCAGGCAGATACCAGATATACAAACCAGAATACTTATCACATCTCAGCAAGCAAAATATCAAAAGCCAGAGGCAGCTCATATTCCAGAAATTTAATTAGACTTCACCTCAGAAATAAATCTTCAAAATGTAACACAGTTAATCCAGTTTTCTACTTTCATTACAGAAACATGCTAGCATCCTTTCCAAAATCTACACTTATGTCTGCATTAGCTATTACCTCAGTTATTTCTACAACTTAGTGTAATGGCAATATATCAGCAGATCAAAAG
This sequence comes from Acanthisitta chloris, assembly GCF_000695815.1. Classification (NCBI taxonomy): domain Eukaryota; kingdom Metazoa; phylum Chordata; class Aves; order Passeriformes; family Acanthisittidae; genus Acanthisitta; species Acanthisitta chloris. Next base: position 62,463 of record NW_008674283.1, read on the forward strand.
CAGTTATTATGCATGACGGTCCATTTAGAATATATGTGGGTGTGAACTTTTGGCACTATAAAGCATCTTATTTATTCTACCAAACACCCCCACCACGCATGTTCCTCACAGCTTCCAGAAGGACTCTATGCTTTTAGTGCCCACCTGAAATGGAGCTTCAGATCCAAAAGGAGTCTGGTTTATGTGCTCCAAAACCAGTCTGTGACTGAAGCAATGAATAGTAACTGCAAATGATGACTTATTTCATATTCACATCCAGTGCTCTGAGCCGAAGTGCTAAAGTATACTCCACCTATTTTATTTCCATATTCCAATTATTTGTGGAGTCACTTAAACTCTATATGCTCAGTTTTACAACTTGCTATAAAAACAGAAGAAACATGTATTTAACTTTAGAAATATGGACCAGTAAAAATCTAGAACTAGATTATATACTACACATCTAATGCTGTGTTTAAATACACATAATAAACTCTAAAACATCTGAAAATATAATACTAGACTAGAATAAAATACTTAAAGCACAAAGCCTAATCATTATGACCTTGTACAGTTTTACACTATAAACTCAGGGCCTGGAAAGATTTATACACTGTAAATCCAGGAGAGAAAAAACACAAAGGTGGAAAATGAATGTGACATGTATACGGACACATAAATATATATATATATACCTGCACACATAGATAGGCAACAAACCCAGAGGCACCTTATTGCTACTAAATAACTGCCTCAAGGTCTGCTCAGTGCAGAATATTTCATGCAATGTTTCAGACTACTTGAAGATAGGTCAAAATTCTGCATCTGTTTTGAACATCCCAGCATCAGGACAATGCAAAAATGTGAGTAAAGGTCCAGATGGCTTAGTGTTGTCTGGGCTCAAAAAGCTTTTCAGTGTGCTATCAAGCTGGACCTAAGTTTGATCAGTTATAGCAGACTCAATTTGCTAGATTATTAGAAAAGTACTGCTAAAACTCTTATCCAGTCTGGCAATTTCTGTGGTTTTGAATCTGTCGTTAGAAAAAGAAAAGTTGAAATGCCTTTGTAAATGTCATATGTCACCCTAACATCAAATGTTCTACATGGAGGCAAAAAGCTCTGAAAAGAACACGGCAATGCTAATCATCTGTCTTGGACAGAAATCAATCATAATCACAATAGAAATCTTGGAAGAGTACAAAAGGAGATAATATAGAAATAGTATCATTTCTGGAGGATCAGTCATTAGTGACTGAATTCACATACCTCTCCTTGCAGGGGATAAAGCCACCAGAATGGCCAGTTTCATTGACTGGTTAAAAAATTAACACATTAATTTAGGTTCCATCATGGGTGATATCATTAGGAGCAAATTTTAGTGCTCTTCAATAATAGGGAATGATTGACTTGTCCTTTTAACAGCTTTGTAACTGGAATTGAAGAAGACTTGCCACTTATAATCACACTGAAGTGATAGATAAACCAGTATTTTCGGATAACTGTGATATTCAAAGACATGGAAGTTTTGTCAGGAATATGCTGATGTCCTTATGTCAAGAAGGAGACCAAGAAACTTGTCCCAATTATGCCTCAGGGAATCTTCCCTATTTTTGCTCAGCTTGATCAAATGTGAGAGACACAGGCCCACATGAATAATCATGATAAGAGAATTTGGGCTTGATGATCTTCCTGAAGCTACAGAGGTCGCCTTAAAACATAATTAACCCTTTCTAAGGCAAAGAGAATCACCCCATTACCCTATACTGATAGATTTCAGTTCAAGTCTTAAAACAGGATGTCTGTTTCTATGGGGAAGGCACTACTTGGGCTCACTTTGTTTACTGTGGATCAGTCTCAGCTGCTGGATTCCAGTACCATTAAATGATAAGGCAAGAGCCCAGCCAACAAGTAGGAAGGAACTAACAAAGACCCAAAACTTAGCAATAAAAGTCACAAAATAGTAGGAATCACCCTTATTTGTTAAAGACGTGCTATGTATAAGACTTCTTGGACAGCATGTGTGATAAAAATGTGGTGCTGCCTATAAGTGGTGGGCCCATTGCAAAGGTTCACAACAATTGCACCACAGTAAAATAAGCAATTCATACAGACATACTGCAAAAAAATAATTATAAAATCTCCTATTTTATCAGGCAGATACAAAAGTTCATGTTATATAGTAGCCTCAAGTGAGGGAATAGGCATGGGATTCAGCTTTCAAATTGTTTTTACTTGACTAAACCCCCAAAGCAAATCCTACATGACTATTCAATATGGCATAAATCTACGAACTACAGATAAGGACAATCATGTACTTCAGAATTTCAAGGAACAAACATTACAAGAGACATTTCAAAAGAACAGATGGAATACTGAAAAACAGAATCAGTAGGTAGCTACACTCGATGCATAGGGAGAACAGTTGGACTCAACTGTTTGAATTTGCTCTTTTGAATTTGTTTTGTTTCCCACACACTTAAACCTGAATAACCATTGTTCTGAGTAGGACTGTAAATATATATCTGCAACTGTCTTGTTGAAAGCACTTGAAGCTATAACTGGCCCAATCTTGGATGTGGCAGCTATTTCAGGATTGTATTTGGAATTAATTACCAGTGAAGTGCATTCCAGTGGCAGCAGGGTGTCTGCTTAGTTGTTTCTGCATCATCCAAGAGAGCTGGGTATGACTATTATCAACTTTTTATTTTCTCTAATCACCCACCTGCACAAATAGACTTTGGAACTGCTTCAAGCTTGCATAACCCTTGTAATACCAGGCAACTGTCTGGAAAAACATCTCTCATTAAACTCTAATGAGAGATGATGGGTGATTTCCACCATTTCCTGAGTAACCTTTTGAGACTGCCTCTGCAAGCTGTTGATGTCTAATTGAGCATTCAAAAACAATGCCACACAGTTGCCATCTAATTTTTTTTGTGTGTAATGGCTTTTGTGTTGGCTTTTCCATATTTAAAAGGTTTGTAGCGAAATGATTACACTTGCGTATGACAGATATTTCATAGATTTCTACATGCCTTGTCTCAGCACGTAGGCATCATATTTCTGGAAGTTCAATGAAAAGCACAGGGAATAGTTAAAGGTACCAAAATAATTTTATTTCATCCAGTCACTGAAAACCGGAATGCCTTAGTCTTGTAAAAAAAAAAAAAAGTCACTTAAAAAAGAATGGCACATATTGGGAATGTTTGTGCTTATTTTTAAATTTAACTTATCTATGAGAAGGTTTTCCTATAAACCAGTGAAAGTAACCAAACTGTGCTGTGTGGAGAAAGTATTCTACTATTACAAATGCAATAGATGATTAGTGAATTAGGCTACATTCTCACATTATTTGAGAATATAAACCACAAAAGCTGATGAGAGTAAGTGCTCTCAAATCATTTAAATAATACTGATGATAGTCATACAGGGATCAAGCTCAGTTAATAACCAACTTAAGCAATCTTGAAGATAAACTTCCCAATATACATCTATTTACAGCTGCAGTGAAAAGCAATTAATGGACGAAACTATATTTTCATGCGCTTCAGTTCTTCTGAAGTATCAATTAATTAATAAAGCTGTTTATTAGAACACTGAAGTCAAAGAGCTAACTAAAATATTTTAAAGACAGGGAGCTAGAAATGATGTTTTAAAATGTTTAAATATCCTGTTATTCTATTGTAATTTTGAGCAACTTCAGAGAGCTCAACTTTCATTCTGAAAATTTACATTTTTGTACTTAATATATATTTACACTGAAAAAATGATCTTAATATATACTGTATTCAGTGTAATAGTATCCTCATTAAGCATAAAGAATTTGTCCAGAAGATAGTGTACACTATTAACACATAGTCAGAATTCAGACAATCTTTAAAGTCTTTGCTGTTCATTTTGAAAGGAATATGGAAACATCTGTACCAGAGTAGAGCAGCTATCTAGCCCTATATGTTGCCCTGACAATGTCCATGTTAGTAGAAAATTATAAAGGAAATACTGTGGATAATTTTGGAATAACATAATCCAGTTTCCAACCACTAACAGCTAATTTGTGGCACTGCAGCATTAGAGTTCCTAATAACTAAAAATCCTTAAAACTTGATTGCATTTTTTTAATTTACAAATTATATTTTATAATGAATATTTAAAAGTATTTTACCATATTTTATGTATTTTTGTATACTTAGCATTTCCTTCTGAAAAATACTCAAATTCTACCTTGTAACTAATATTCCTTCATTATTTTCTATCACCTGCAATTTAGAAGAAATTATATATGTTAACAGTATTATATATTTAGACATTATTGAAGCTTTACCTTCTGACTGACAAAGCAGGATTTACATAACTTCTGCTCTGAGTGTTTAGAATCTTCTTGACACTTCAGCATATTTAATTTTTGCTAGTGTCACAGTTTCCTGTTCTTATTTTGGTCTTAGGTCTCTAAGATTGCTTAAAATTCTTCCTATTAAGTGTTGCCACTAATGAAACCTATTACCTTTCTCATAAATACCATAGATATGAAGTTTGGATAGACCCTTGGAAATTTTGAGATCTGCAGTTACCGATAGAAAGGAATGATAAAGACAGCATGCAACTTATGTATGTATTGAAGGGTTATGCTATTTGCATTTGTTACTGACAGCAAATGAATATTTCTAGACCCTGCTGCTTTGGCCAGTTTGTTTGACATAGAGCCAAATGAATATGTTCAGACAAGACAGAGTATTCCAGCACAGTGGGGCATAAACAATGAGGAATTATAATTAAGTGAAAGTTTAGAGGTTTTTTTGCCAAGTATTGTGGCAAAATATGACTTAAAATGTTTCAACCTTTCTTAACTTTGATCTAGTGAGGAGGTGTCCCTGCCCATGGCAGAGGGGGTCCAACCTTTCTTAACTTCGATCTAGTGAGGAGGTGTCCCTGCCCATGGCAGAGGGGGTTGGGACTAGATGATCTATAAGGTCTATTCTAACCCTTAAATTCTATTATTCTATGAACTTCAAGTCTTAGAATACAACAAAGTATTACAATTGAATCACACTGGAATACAGATAAGTATTTAACTCAAACAAAAGGCAGGATTCAAACAAGTCCTGTCACTCTTACTGCCAGAACTCCTAACCAATAATGACCTCAGATTGAAAATGCCATTATTTCCTTAGAATATGCATCATAAATTCATTCTACATTGTGTTTATAAGGCTGATGTTTAGCAGCAGGACAAGCAATTTATAAAATGTATTGCTTTTTGCCTGCAATGACTTCACAAGGCATTTAACACTTTTGTTAAACTAATCAATAGTGAATCCTTGTTGAAGTTATTACAGGCTGGATAAGAAAAACTCTGAAAGAAAACTGATATAATTGATCAGAGAAAAGTGGGTTTTTTTCAAATTTTACATATACAATATTCACAGAAAGTTCTGGTATCATTTATGAAAGACAGAAATACATAATGTAAGATGCACATAGATGTAAAAATAATGGAAATGCTCTTGGATAAAAATTTAGTTTCAATCCTAGCACAACTGGTAAGAAAATCATCTTAATTGTATGATAATTTTTATGTATCTTTCAGCATGGAGGGAATGATTTCTGACACAAAAAGGACATGGAGTGAATAGTTGGAGCTAGCCTGGAAAGAGTATTTTTACTAACAGCTGTTTTTAATATCCTCATCCAGAACAGTTACTACTACATACAATGATAGACTATTACAGAAAGAATGGGCCATGCACTGGGGCAAAAAGAACATATGAAATGGTCCTTTTGAAGACTTCCTACTTTCTGAAAGCAATAAAGCAACTGAGTGTAAAAATATTATTTCATATGCATTCTTCCAAATCTGCAGTATTTGAAGGCATATCAGTACAAAAAAAAAAAGGAAAACACTAGTTTGATATTCTATTGCATTAGCAAGTTATTCTATTATTAGTTGCTAATAAAGATACATAGCATTGATCTGTTTGTGGATTGGCAATACAAACCCATTCCCACCCTATTTTGACACATAGTGAAATCTTCCATCACTTGCACACTTCAAATTTTTCTTTTGAGGTGGCACAAAATGAAAATGGTATAAAAAGAAGAAAAATCAAATCTCTGTAAAGTAACAGCAGAAAACTTTTTGGCAGCAAGCTACACAGTGCCATCAGGACTAGCAGATGCAGAAAGGGAGACAGAAGCACAGAAAATGGAAGTAAATGAGTGCATTTTATTTAACTTAAAATAGAACAGGAGGGAAATATTTTATTTTATTTTTTTACAAAATGCAGTGATTACCTTCACTAGGAATCAATGTTTTTCTATTTTTTAATCATTTCTGACACCAAATAATACAAATAAATCTGTTCATTATGTACAAAATTGGTTCATTTTAGCAATTGCTTAATATTTTCACAAATATTTTGATTTTAACAAACTTTAGCAAGCTATGCCAAGATTTCTGCTTTCCAAATATACTGAGGTTAATGGAAAAGTTTATTACAAAAATCATAAAATATTTTCTCATTAAAAAGTGAGTGCTGAAAAGTTATTGAAATTTAATTACAATCACTTAATTTTTATTTTTAACAAAATCACCACATTTAAGTTGTTGCTTACTGGAAAAGTAAAGACAGTAGAAATAGGGGATTTTTAAAAATTTAGACAAAAGAGTATTTCAGATCTGATTCAGGTCAATGCTGAAATAAAAATTATTAGCATGGAGAATCAGTTGATTTTGTGATATCAACTAAAATTATAGTCCAACTTTGATGCAGTCAGTCACCAAAAAAAGAGTCCTCCTAAAGACTGTCAATCAGAAGGACCAGAAAACTTTTTCAGCTTGTTTGGTGGTGAGTAGAGGGGAGAGTTATTGCTATGGTAGGGCTACTAGAACAGTGGAAAAGAAAGCAAGGCTACTAATTCCATTCATACCAAAGGCATCAACTCTTCACTACACCAATTTATAAAGCACAGTGACTGTGTGGTAGTATGCAATTCTTAATAAAAAGAAATGATGGAGAGTAGGAAGAGGTAGCAGGCAGAGCTATGATCCAAAGACCTCAGTGTCTAGTCGTTAACAGTCACCAAACTATGGTGAATCTTCCGACAAATGTTTTCCACCATAGAAAAAATTATTAATGCAAATTGATATTCCTGGGAAAATATACCATTTTCAGGATATTTTCCTCAGAAATACATCTCTGAGAAGGATGAATGTCCTGGTTTGCCAGAAAAGACTAGTGAGAAAAAAAGATTAAAATAAAAAAAAAGCAGGGCAGATATCCCTCAAAGCTGATTCTCCCACAAAGTTCATGGGTCCTACTGGAGCTCAATTCTACTCTGACAGAGCAGGGCAGGGACTGAATTCATATTTCTTGGTCTGGCATAGAACTGGGATGTAGATAGGATGTACCCAGCACAGAATAGAATTCTCACATTCTGTGATACAGCTATAGTCATTCATAGCCTGGCATGTAGAGTTCTTACCTTGATCTTCCACATCTCAGACAAATGCCCTGATATGGGACATAGAAATACAAGAGATTGCCCAGGCTGTCAAATCTAATACCTAACTCAAGGGCAATCACATAAGAATAACTGTGCTACAAGGCACGTGCAGACTACAAATCTATTCACCATCTACAGCAAGTCACAAAACACTCCCTAATAAACTGTATTAAACTCACAATGTTTAATACAAAATATTTTTTAAAAGAGGAAAAACTACACAAGGAGCCAGAGAGATCAGGAACATTGTCAATGTCTTAAATTTCTGCAACAGCTGAGAATGTCTAGATGACCTTAAGATATGTACATTGCAGTATCTATGAATTAATCATTCAGAGATTAGCAGCTTTATTATCTGAAATTGAGAGACCAGTGTAGAAATTAATCTTCCACAAAAGACAGTTGAGTTCTTTGTGTGATTCAAAACATATCTATATTGCATTTCCAGTCTTCCTGAAAACCAGTTTAGTTTTTTTAATAGTACTTGAACTTTATTGCATTATAGACATACCTCAAGGGAAGCACTAACTCTTGAGCGTATGCAAAGTCTTGAATATAACAGAGCAAAAAGTATGAAGTCGAGATCACTGGTTCCTCCCAGCTTCTAATGTTGAGTAAGATTCAAACTGAAAAGCTTTGTAGAAAATGCAATTTAAGGTTTGCAGAAAATTCAGATACATCAGGAGACACATAACATTAGCTAAATACATACTGAAAATCTCCATGCAGTGCTATATCCATTTCAAGCCTATATTCCCATAGAATATACCAGATGTATGTAAAATGTAAAAAAAGTAATTACAAGCTTTTTTCTTACTATGACTGCTAGTATTAGCAAATTGATGCGTTTTATAGAAGCAATATTCTTTATACATCTAGTTATAAAAGGCACTATCACATCTCCTCAACTGTCAAACAATCTCAGCAGCATTTTGAGGTGTAGGATTACTTACAAGAAGGGTTCAGGAATATAGTCAGATCATGTAGGAAGAAAATAAGAGACAAAGACACAATTTAAATCAAATCTGGCCACTTCTGTCAGGAATGGCAAAAGGTGTTCCTATAAATACATCAATAGCAAAAGGAAGGGCAAGGAAAAACCTTCATTCCGTCCTGGACATGGGAGGGAACAGAGTGACCCAAGACGAGGAAAAGGCTGAGGTACTTAACACATTCTTTGCCCCAGTTTTTAATAGTAGGACAGGTTGTCCTCAGGGCAACTGGACTCTAGAGCTGACAGACAGAGATAAGGAAGCTAAACAGCCCCCTGAAATCTGAGAGGAAATGGTTACAGATGGTCCCGGGAAACTACAGGCCTGTCAGCCTGACCTCAGTGTCTGGTAAAGTCATGGAGCAGATCATCCTAAGTGCCATCACACAGCACCTACAGGATGGGTTTGGGAGCATGGGTTTGGGAAGGGCAGGTCCTAAGGGCAAGTCCTGCCTGACCAACCTGATCTCCTTTAATGATCAGAGGATCAGGTGGATGAGTGGAAGGCTGTGGATGTAGTCTACCTGGACTTCAGCAAAGCCTTTGGCACCATCTCCCACAACCTACTCCTGAAAAAGCTGCAGCCCACAG
>NW_008674284.1:0-11472 GCF_000695815.1 Acanthisitta chloris
AGCTCGCTAAAGTGGTGAAAACTATTCACTTTTTCTTGATTTGTTTTGTTGGGTTAGATTTCTGTCAGTTTAGTGAGCTAAATTGACTTTCTAAGGGGTCATATGAATGCAAGAACTGGTGAAAGTGTCGTGGTTTAATCCGAGCTAGCAGCCAAGAACCATGCAGCCACTCATTCCCTCCTCCCTCTCTCTCCCCCATCCCTGTGGAATGGGGAGGAGAAGCAAAAGCAAAACATTAGTTGAGATAAGACCACTTTAATAATTGAGAACAAAATGAGATAAAATACTAACGGGTAATAAAAAGGGAAAGAAAAAACAAAAACCAACAAAACAAAATAAGTGATGCACAATACAATTGCTCACCACCCGTGGACTGATGCCAGACCCTATTCCTGAGCCCAGATCCCTCTTCAGCATGCATTACCTCGCCCTCTGTTGACAATCCAAAATCTTTGACTTTTGGCCAGTCTATGATTACTTCCAAGATTCCTGGATGACTGGCATTTCCTCTCTGAGCTTGTTGTGTGATCTGGGCAATCCACTTACTCCATGTACCATCAGTTGTATGATGTGTAGAGGATACTCTCCCTTTGAATATCCAACACAACATGGGTAATTGGGAGGCCAAGAGAAGCTGTGCTTCAGTACCTATCTCCTCTGAAGCAGCTTGAACCCCTTCATAAGATGCCAGTATCTCTTTTTCAGTTGGAATGTAGTTAGCTTCAGATCCTCTATGTCCCCAACTCCAGAAACCTAGAGGTGGATTGCAAGACTCCCCTGGTACTTTCTGCCAGAAGCTCCAGGTAGGGCCATTCTCCCCAGCTGCAGTATAGAGCACATTTTTTACATCTTGTCCTGGTCAAGCTGGCCCAAGTTCTATGGCATGAACTATTTCCCTGCTTAATCTGTTCAAAGGCTTGTTGTTGTTCAGGGCCCCATTTGAAATAATTTCTCTTCTGGGTCACTTGATAGAAAGGGATGACAATCTGACTATAATTTGGAATGTGCATCCTCCAAAATCCCACACCACCTAAAAAGGCTTGTGTTTCCTTCTTGTTAGTTGGTGGAGACATCGCTCTTATCTTATTAATAATGTCCATTGGGATCTAATGACTTCCATATCGCCATTTTATTCCTAAAAACTGGATCTCTTGTGCAAGTCCCTTTACCTTACTTTGTTTTATGGCAAGACCAGACTCCAGGAGGATCTGGATAATTTTCTTCCATTTCTCAAAAACTTCCTCCACTGTGTTGCCCCACACAGTGACATCATCAATGTATTATAGGTGTTCTGGAGCCTCACCCTGTTCCAGTGCAGCATGGGTCAGTCCATGACAGATGATAGGGTTGTGTTTCTACCCCGTGGGGCAATGAATTCCAAGTATACTGGATGCCCCTCCAAGTGGGGTCTACTCTCTGCTGCTGAAGGGATTGAAAAAACTGCATTGGCAATATCAGTTGTGGCATACCACTTGGATGCTTTTGATTCCAGCTCGTATTGAAGTTCTAACATGTCCAGTACAGCAGCACTCAGAGCTGGTGTGACTTCTGTCAAGCCACGATAGTCTACTCTTAGCCTCCATTCTTCATTAGACTTCTGTACTGGCCATATGGGGCTGTTAAAGGTGAGTGGATCCTTCCGATCACTCCTTGGCTCTCCAGTTGACAAATTAGCTTATGGATGGGGATTTCAGCATCTCAGTTGGTGTGATACTGCCTCTTGTCCTGTTGCTCTGTCAATGCCTGGATCCTTAGCAAATGATCCCAGCTACTTGGTTTCTTTACCCCCTAACTCCACACTGTGGGCCCCATTATCCCAGCACTGGAGCAGCCAAGTGGTAATAGGCTCACCTGAATGATACATATAATCCTTTTGTATGTCCCACAGTTCACTCAAGGTTAAGGGTTGAGTGGTGATTGTCTCTTCTGTCTCCTCTCCTGGTTCCTGTGATGACCTTTGTGATGGCCCTGCTTCCTCATCTTCCTCTTTGAAATCCTTGACTGTCTTTGCTAAAGCTTTTTTACTGATTGACTTTTGTGTTCCTTTCTTCTTTTGCCCAGCAGCAACTGACACTGGCTCAGGCTGGTTCTCTTTTGTAGTGGCAGTGCCTGTTGCTGGAGTTGAAACAGTCACAATGTCCATCATAGTGTTTGTTTTAATTAGTAGTCTGACCGTAAACCAGACCTGAACCATCTGCAACAACATGCTGACTCCCAGCGAAAAAAACAGATTGGCTTCAAATATGTTCAAAAGATATTCAGTTTTGCTAAAATTCTCAAACACTGTGATCAGCTTGGAGCAGAAGGAAGGAAAGAGGGAAGGGACACAATATGTAGGAAAGTACCACCTCCTTAGGTTGTTCTGAGCAGTTAAAACCAAAGGTGTGATTATTAGTCGTTTCCAGCAGATGGCTCCCAAAGTACAGAGGTGCCTGTAATTCTGAACACACACACACACCAGATTGGTGTTACGACCAGTGACACTGTCATCTTATAACTGGATCCTGCAAAATATATCGCAGGGACTATGTATTGCAAGCATTGATATAATAGTGACCAAAGGCCACATCCATGAGAGCAAACAAGTCCACATTGTAACCTGTGACTATATACAATGAATGTTTATAAACATTTTCTTTTAACACACTTTGGTTAAAGCTGTTGTTATCTCAACCCTTCTTGCCCCATATTGGGGCCAAAAAGGGCTGTCATGGTTTACATTTCCTTTCTTGTCAAATGTAACACTTAAGTAACAAAGATATTTTCCATAAGCATGAGCTTGTGCAACTGGCACCTTCCTCCCATCATCTAAGTCAACCATGAATGGATAAGGGCCAGCTTGGCTGTTCAGTAGAGGGGGTGCCTGCAAGAAACAAGCATGTAAAGCAGGTCTTCAGCTGATGTGACCTTCAAGGAATTATTAGAATGGCATTTCAAATGTTTCTCAGCCTTAAAAACCCAGATAGGATATTAGGCAGAAACAACAATGAATGTATTGGATGACAAGCACACATTTGATTGTTCAGTTATTTCATAAGAGACAATGTTGTTTTTCAGGACATGAACTCAAATAACTGCCACAGACAGCACACTCCTCCATGACATCATGTGTCACAATAGCAACAAAAGAACTTTTCATTCCAATTATTGCAATCTAAACTTCTCAGTAAGGGAAACATAACAGCTCCTGACTGAAAAGTTTATTGTTGAGCCTTCACACCACATTATTCTGCATCAGACAGAAAATGAGAATCTTGGTAAAACATGTATTGGACTTCTTGACACAAAAAAAAAGTCTAAACTATTTTTATTGTTAATAAGCAGTCAGAATGCCTACAAGAAGTTCCATGAATTTGTGCATACAGCCAACTGGTTTTTATTTTTTTTTACTATACCAAACTTAGCTTCCAAAATTTCAACAGGCTACAAACCCTCCACAAAAGCAAGCTTCATTAGCATTATAGTTATGTGATCATGGATTTAAAACTCTCATCATCCTGAAAAGTCTGAAAGGTGATTAGATGTAGGCCTAGGAAAGAGATAGATTAAAACAAGGCGTTGACAGAGAAAAGAGGTATCTCAGCTCAATTGGCATAGGCTACCACATGTTTTAGAAACCACATGGTGGGGGAAGTGCCAAAGAAAACTAAAACTACACAGGACAGCTCAAGGGTACCAGCCTTCTCCCTCTCTCCTTTATAATATTATCTGAGTATCTCTCCCTGCTGTTATTCCTGTCAGTATTTCTACCCCACTGTTGGCAAAAGCCAAGGTCAGGCAGCTTTTGGAGACATCACATGCTGCATGTCAGGCCCCCCTGCAGAGCCTCCTCAAAGCCTGCTGCTTGCTCCTGTCCCAAAGCTTGTGGCATTTCCTATCCATGTATTGGCAAGAGCTGGTGTGCTGCGGGAACAAGTGCAGAGGACATGGATCCAGAGAAAAGCAGGCTCTTCACTTCCACTGCTCGCAGAACGACTTGTTTACTTCCATTTACAGTTGTTTATGTAATACAAAATCCCAGGATAAGCAGCATGATAAATGTTCCTTCCAGAACTCTAATATGATTCATATTTATCTCTAATCCCTCCTCTTCTCCAGGGAGAATGGCTGTAACAAACTACAAGCTGAACCAAACTTACCACAGAACTAGTTCTCCTGCTTTCAGTCTGGATGTTCTCTAGTCTCTCAGGAGCACCTCTGTGCTTAGACTAATGCCCTGAGCTGTATGCACTTGCCTAGACTAAACAAGTTATAATTCCATAAAAAAAATTCAGTGACACCAACTGTAGGATCAAAAATTGAATGTCTTTTATTATTTAACTAGAGAAAGGAAACTAAATATGTCAATATTTGCATATAAACACTCATATCCTACTATAAAGCTTTTTTCCTTCCGAAACCGCATTGCTTTGAGACCTTCTATCTTCTCCCAAGTTAAATCTCTCTTTCCTTTCACTCTACACTCGTCTTGTTCTCTCCCTTACCCTGCCTCCCTGAGGCTTTAAACAGCAGCTTTTTCAAAGTCCTCCTCTAAACTCTGAATTGCTTTTTTACTCAAATTATCTCACCTAACCTGAACTACTCTCAGTAATACCAATATAGCACTGCATACAACTAAGATGCCATCCTGAAACATGAGAACATAAGGAATGGAAAGTCTGTAAAGGAGAAGCTTTTTTCAGATCACAATATTGGGAAACTTCTGATCTTTCTGCAAGGTTTCTGTGCCTGCTGAAATTATTCTACATGACAAACAGTTACATGAGCACTAGACAAACAGGCACTTTAATCCTGGGCACAGAGTTTTAGGTTGCACAAATGAACTTCCTATATAAAAGACTAATTTTTTGACAAAGTTTTAAGAACAGAGTTTAAAAACAGAGTCAATGAACTGTAAACTTAAACTTTCTGGTAAAGACAACCTAGTAACCTTTTTACTAGTTCCTTCTCTGTCTAATTTCTCTCCTCCTTGCAGAGTTTTTTGATCAAACAATTTTGAAACATGCCTTAAAGTAAAAAGATTTACATTATTTTGTAACAAAGGGAGGAGTGAAACGAATTCACAATCCACTGCAAAATGTCTCAGGAAATGAGGAGGAAGCTGCTACAATGGAAGAGATAAAAGAGGGTTACACAAATTGGTTCACCACCACACCCATTGAATAGTTCTGTAACTGCCAGAGGGGATCTCTGTACTGCACATTGCAGAGTGAATTGTGCAGTGCATCCTCACATTTTCTTCCTGTGGACCTCTTCTTAGAGACAAAGAGTCATAAGTCAATTGAGGTTGGAAGGGACCTCCGGGGCCCATGTAGACCAAAACTCACTCAAAGCAGGAACTCAAAGCCAGATGAGGATGCTTAGGGTCTTGTCTGAGCAAGCTGAAATTCCAGTCTCTCTGGGCAACCTGTGCAATGGCTTAACCATGCTTACAGTGACGATTTTTCATTTACCATAATTTCCTGTGGTACAACTTCAGCCCTTGTTTCTCATACTTTCTTTTTCCCTCTGGGAAGAGTCTGTCCCTGTCTTCTCTATAAACCCGCTTACACCAGTGGAAGACTGCACTTGGTTCCCTCTTAGCCTTCCTTCTCCAGCCTGAAGGAAGCCACTAGCCCTTCTTTGTACACCCTTGTGTTTGACAGAAGCTGGGCCTGATGCAGAGCTACAGGCAAAAAGGGAAGTCTGAGAAATGCTCCTTGAGCATAGGCTCTTCACATACTCATCTCATCATCATGGACCAAGTGCAACAGCCACACAGCCCATGCTGTGGGGACCAGTTCTGTAGGGAGCTGAGCTCTCTAAAGAAAGAACACGAGCAAGCCAGTGACTAGCTGTGCTAACATGCAGTTGCCTAACTTCTGCCATGGCACATAGGTGGGTGGTCCATGATAACCAAACTCTTCCTATCAGCAACAGTTCTGTTCCCCCTCTATGCCACTGCAGCCTCCAAATGCACCATACACTGAAGATGTATTATCATTAACTTAACCCATAGAGTCATGAATCATTTAGGTTGGAAAATGCTTCTAGGATCGAGTCCAACTGTTAATTCAGCTCTGCCAAGTCCAGCACTAAACCATGTCCCTCAGTGCCACATCTACACATCTTTTAAATACCTCCAGGGATGGTGACTCTGCCACGTCCCTGGACACCATGTTCCAATGCTTGATGACCTTTTCCTTGAAGAATTTTTCCTAATATCCAATGTAAACTTCCCCTGTCACAACTGGAGGCCATTTCCTCTCTTCCTATCCCATGTTACTTAGGAGAAGAGACCAACCCTCACCCTGCTCACACTCCTTTCAGGTAGTTGTAGAGAAAACATGTTACAACAAACAAACCTACTTTCCTGATGAGGGGAAAACCAAGACCTGTCCCATCTCAGTAAGCCCATCTCTCTCCTGGGACTGTTATGGCAGGACACAGGCAGACACCAGTGCTGGGGTGGGTAGTCCCACTGCCAATCCACCCACCCACTGATCACCTGCTGCTCACCTTGCCCTCAGAAAGGGAATTCTGCTTGAGGCTGTAGGGGCTTCATGCACTCTCTCTCCATGACCTAGCCACAGTATTTCACACAGCTTTGTAGCCTACTCATCTCAGCATTTGTTCTAATTGAGACTAAATGGGCCAGCAGGTTCAGAAGTCATATAGCAGGGGATTGTAAGTGCAATTAATTACACAGTCCCCAATTCTCTGTGAAACCAGGCAAAAAGCAATATACGGGTTAGCAGTCATCTGTGCATTTTTCAAAACAATCTGAACTGAAATAACTAACTTACTTAAGAGTTAGTTATTGCTCGTGCCAATATTTCACTTCTCTTTCAAGCTATTAAACTGATATGACATCCTCTTCTCTTTTCAAATGAGGCAGAGTTTCAGAAAAAAACCCATGCAAACTCTGCTACAAATGAACAAGGAAAAAGAACTGGCTGCATGTTAAAAATATTAAGCAAGCTATCCAGAATAAAGTGGAATAAATGGAATTTAAAATTCCAATTTAGAAAATGCCACCAAGTTGATAGCTTTAGTAAATATCTTGCTGCCTGTAGGGTTACAGTGTAAGCAGCTTTGGGTTTCCACCTTATATGAAAAGACAGTGGACCAAACATCATTGCAGAACTAAAGCAAGTGAGCTGGTACCATCAAATACTAGAAAGATGGTCCTGGGATTATAAGTGCAGAGCACTGACAGACTGCTTATGTGCCAAGTTATGAACAACTCTTGCAGTACATGGAAAAACTGGCTAGGCAGTCAGCTAAGATAGCTGTATATAGCAAAGTGAACTTCAGAAAAACTGCCAGTTTTCTGTAATCATAGAATCATAGAATTCAGGGGTTGGAATGGACCTTACAGATCACCTGCAGGGACACCTCCTCACTAGATCAGGTTGCCCAAGGCTTCATCCAACCTGTCTTTGAACACTGCCAGGGTAAAGGCAGCCACCACTTCACTGGGCAACCTGTTCCAATGTCTCACCACCCTAACAGTAAAAACCTTTTTTCTAATATCTAACCTAAACTTGCCCTCCTTCAATTTGAACGCATTACCCCATTACTCTGGCTCCCTTGTAGGCCCTTCAGATACTGAAAAGTTGCTAATATTCTAATACCTCCTCAAAGTATTGAATGTTCCTTTTGTCAGGAAAGCCATGCACTATTTCTGTATTACCAAGCAATGGAAAGAGAAATAATAGTAGAAAGTCCTTTTTCAATGTGAAAATGTTTTAAACCAGTGATTAGGGCATCCCTGCTGCAAAACCCAGAGAAGAAAGTCTGATTTTGTCAGAGGGGAGCTGAACTTTGACCAGGCAGTGACTCAGATCTCCTACAGCTGATTTAAATATGTCTTATTCCAATAGACCATTTTATTCTACTAATAAAAAGCCAAACCCAAACCCTCAACAAACCAAAACCCCTGAAATGTAGGAAAAATAGAAATTGAGAAGTGTTTTTCCTCACCAATTCTAATTTTACTCATGAATGAAGCAATTGTGGTATAAGCTGAATGGGTGTTCCTTCTGTAGTTTAGTTTGAGAGGCTAAAAACATCTTGGGTAACTTTTTCTTAAAAATACAGAGGAAGCTCTCCTTGTTTGTACTAGGAGGCATCCAGTTTCAACACAGAGAGGAATATAACATTTCATGCTAGAGACAAGCTGTATTCATGTTTTAACTTTTGTTTAAATGGATAATCACATTTCATGCTAGAGACAAGTTGTATTTATGTTTTAACTTTTGTTTAAATGGATAATCACATTTCATGCTAGAGACAAGTTGTATTTATGTTTTAACTTTTGTTTAAATGGATAAATAACAATAAAATATCATAGAATGTAAGTTTAAAAACCCAAAGAGCAGTAAAACCCCTAAAGGCTCCCCAGCCCTCCTGCAATCTCATTGACCTTCTTATGTTCTTAGGTGTAATCCAAGTCTGTATGAAAATAGCTTTTATAGTTAACAAACTTCTCCTGGTTAAAAATCAGGCAAAGCTGAATAATACCAGTAAATAATGATAAAACAACGAAATTCTCACATTTCAGCTGAAAACATTCGTCTTTGGATTCAAAAAAGTGGGTAAGTAACAAAATGGTAACTGTGTTTACTTATATACTGAAGAAAACATACCTTGCTGAGAAAGAAGTTTCCTTTGTAGTGTAGCCAACAATTCATACTCATTCTGAGTCAAAATGAACTATTCTAAAAGGATGAACATATTTATTAATTTCATTTTCCCTTTCCTATTTGCACTAAGGACTGTAAAATCAGCATTTTTAAGAAGAGGATCCAATAATCTGCTCACACTTTCATCAAACTCAAGGATACTCAAAGCCTGTGAAAAACAAGAAGAAAATATGAGACCCTATCTCAAATATTCAGTCTAAATAATCTCATAAATGATACACACAGTATGTATGAGAAAATAAAGTCAATGTTCTAGGGAAGAACACTCTATCTTGTCTAAACCAGCACATTCATGTTTCTCATGAACACAGAAATGTTTTGGTTTTTATTAGAATTATGTTTTTGCTTTTCAGAGTCTCTAACATCAATACAGATGTGAAAGTTGAAATCTAAAAGCTATCTAAATATGTGCTGGTAATCATATAACAGATCAAACCCCACTAGTTTATCCTCCTGTAACTGCAAGAGAGAGGATTAACAATAACCACAGAGCATATATTTTGTGTATGGAAAATCCATTGTTTAAACAAATGCTGAACAAAATGTTAAATGACAATGACTATATTTGTCTTTAAATAAAAACTGTATTTTAAGAGTGATGTGGTTGGACTACAGTTTTTAAAATACATTTATTTCACATTCAGTAAAGGTCCTTCTGTGTGCTAACATGTAACAAGAATATATAATTTTCTAGCCATCATCAATGTCATTACCTACTGGAAGCTTTAATGGTTATCAGCAAGGGAGAATCCCCATAGACATTCCAGAGTGGGTGTGTGTGCACAGGTAGGTGTGTACAGAACACTGTGAAGTGCTAAGACTATCACACAAAACAAGCAGTCCAGTTTATTTATGAGCAAGGTAATGCCAGCCAGATGAGAATGTTTAGTTGCTCTAGGTTGGTTAAGTCATGAAAAGAGACCTACCTTGAAGGAGTATTTGAAGGAAATTTCTCCTACCTGCCCCTGCTCAGTGTAAATTGCTACATGCCTGTGCCTGCAAGTTTGGTGACAAGCCAGCAAAACCTCCACAGATGGCAATTTTGCAGAAGCACAATACACTCAAGAACTTCGTGGCACATTCAGATGTTAGAGAAGGAAAAGATGTATCTACAGAAATGTGGTAATAGTGTAACTTGGTAAATGGTAACTTCACACAATTTTTCAGGTGGCAGCTGGAGCTAAAGCCAATGGGACAACTCTTCCAGGGAAAAGTATGCTCATAATTTCATCCTGACTTTAAGTGCGGAAAGTTGCATTCATCATCTAAGGCTTATATACTGTTCTGCTCAACTTAGATAAACAACCCCTGTGTGTTTGCTCCAGATTTTATTCTCCAAATGTTTTATATTAACCCTGATTATGTTCCAACCCAAGCAGGACCCTGAAGCTCACCCTTCTGCAGTGTGGTACCTTGCTCCCTGTAACCCCCAGCCACCATCCCCACTGCAAGGCCCCCATGGTCTGCACACAGAAGAATCAAAACTGATGCTGCAATGCTGTCCAACACTCACCATCTGTCCTCTGGCTCTTTGGTAGCAGTGAAAGGTGCTAAAATTTTTGGCAGTTTCTCTGTTTATCCTGTCTCCTTCTATCAACTGACAATGTTCAAATTATAATATGCGGCACCTCCACAGAGAACAAGTGGTTGACTACTTCAGCTAAGGCATTAGCATCCAGCACAAGCCTCTGGCTATCTGGTATGGTGTGTGGAATTATTTTTAAAGCTTATTCTGATGGAAGAACTCATGGCCTCTCCTAAACCAGCTGCTCCCTACATAACATGTTTCTAAAACTGTTCACTAGAAATGACAGACAGCAAAAAGCTCTGGGAAGAAAGGCAGGAAAAGTCATCTCAAGATATTTATGTACTGCAGAATTCCAAAGTGCTCCCCAGCTCTCAGTGAGGATGAGTCCTGAATGCACACACCTCTCTTCGTCACCCTTGTGTGGAAAACCCCTGTTAATGTTAGTTTCACAATTAGAAAACTATTCACTAGACCGTGTGAACAGGGATCAGTATCCTTCGCAGACCTATCTGTCTGGTGTGAAGCAAGTTTAGCCTAGGAATTGCACTGGGGCATACCTTTTCCTTCCATAGCTGTTCTGAGGCAAAGGAAAGAAACAGGTAAAATACAGACACTCTCAAACATAACTTTAATCTCTCTTTTCCTTTCTGGGGTTGTACACCAGCAAAATAAGTCACTGACCTGAGACAAAAGATTTAAGGACATGGAGGGACATCCCCCAATCTCAGTTTCAAATTCTTCCTTCTTCTCAGCACTTAGACAACCAAAAGAGACAGAGTAAAGCTGCAGGATCGGCACAGCCTCAGAGGGCTCCTTGGCCAAGGCACTGTTACAGCCTCTGGGCCACTTGCACACAGCCCCGTACACTCTATCATGACCACAGCTCTTGTGGGACTGGACAAAACCAGGGTGGGATTGATGAAAACTAAAAATCCTCACCCTTTGAAACATCACTGCCAACATGTGCCATCTGTCCCTCTCCCCAGGACCGAAGCAGGACAGACTGCAATCCTCGGGCAGGGTTAACCCCTCTGTCACAGGCTAGACCCCTTGCCCAGCTTTTGCTGGCATCATTTCCGTGCCTTGCCAGCCCCGCTCCGGCACTGCCCGTCCAGGCCCCCGCAGCTCCCGGGGGAGCTCTTCCACCGCATAAGTGTCTTTTCCTCTGTGCAGTCCTGGCATCAGCTCCCGGTTCTGTCTGCCCGTGGGACTGCGAGCTCAGGACTTCATTCGGCCGGGAGCCCAGCGCCTAGCACA
>NW_008674285.1:0-27192 GCF_000695815.1 Acanthisitta chloris
ATATATATATAAATTGCTACAGCTATTAAGCAGTGCACTGAGTCAAAACTGAACTTGCATCCTTGTTTAGCAGTGTGATAATTGCAAAAATATACTTCTTGGAGTGAGAAAATGGCAGATTTAGGAAGCAGGATCAATTACTTTTCACATATTGGATTACTCTGTTGTGATATTCTGCCAGGCTGCCGTAGGCAGGGGGAGGTAGCTCGCTTTCATGTGGTGGTGTGCAAGTTGGACACAAATCTGTAGAAAATCTCTGTTGAGACATACGTATCCTCCTTCAAACTTCACATCTTCACCATTACATTGCGAAATTGAGTGAAAAGATTGATCCATTAAACCAGTTTGCTAATTCCTTCCCTAAAACTGAATCTGGGCAGAATTCCCAGTCACTAACTTTGTCACCTAATCTATGGTTTGCGAGTCCTTCAGGCAGAATGAAAATTCTTCCCAGCTTTTCACTCACACGGCCCTGCCCTCCATAAATAACATTTCTGGAGAAAGCCTAATCATGCTTACTTTAGGGAACATTGTTTTGCTTTCACAGCTACGCCCAGTATGGGACTGGGACCAAAACCTCAGAGCTGCAGACTTTCCATCCTTCAGGATGGTTGAATGTGCATGTCTGTTGGTGCTCAGGCTTCTCACCATTCTCCAACCTTGTCTCCACATATGGGCGGACTGAAGCGGGGCAGCCTGGGAAAGGGTGGGTGTTTGTGCTCACAGGCTCTTTGCCTTTTTGTGGGCACACAGTGTGAGGTGCAGAGTGATGCCCACTATTCTTCTCTGCTGTACCAGGGCTGGACCCAGGCAGAGCTTCTGGAAGGCAATGAAGGGCTGAGAGGACCTGGGGGGGAGCTCAGTTGGAAGTTCAGGGTTTGGGGCACTGACTTCAGGAGAACGGGTGTTAGGTGCCATGTGCTTCAACTCCACAAGGTAAACATGGAAAGGTAATAATAACAACAATAAGAATACTTCTTTGTCCATCCAAGGATCTCAAAGGTGGTACATTGAGGTCTGCCTGTTCCTTTTACTCTACTTTTGGGTTTTGACCCTTTGAAGGCAGCAGAAAGTGCAGTTTAGCTTGTTTTTTCCTTCTGCTCCATCAGTGGCAGTCTCTGTTTGTACAAGCCCTTTACTAGGAATGAAAATACTAGTAAATTTTGTTGAGCATGAGAGGAGGTTTCCAAGAGATGGTTTTATTGTTTAACCACCTCTTTGCTAATGATAATTTCCTTGCAGGATAACAAGCTAGACATAGCTAGATATAGCTGGATATAACAAGTTATATGCTTGCATATCTGGGGGCAAGTCACACTCCAAGACCCTTCTGAGAAGGAGGAGAGGAGAAGGAAAGGAGAGCATCTAATTTCACATGCCCTGGAGAGATGTAATGCTGTCCTCCTTACTTCCTACCCACCCAGTGGACAGACAGGGAAGAGGCAGGGAATGGTTTGGGTTGCATTCAGAGTGGTTGTCACTCTCTAGGGTGGTGTTTTCCCCCATTTGTGAAAAAGTCTGAGGCTGTCTGACATCTCCACTGCTCACGTCATTGTGACACGTGCTGGACTTTGCAAATAAAAAAATCATGGCATGTATCCTTGGAGGTGTAACTGTCTTAGCTGCCCTGAAAGCAGTGGGAGGAACTGCGAGCTGCAGAGCTGACCCCCGTGCTAGCTGCAGAAGAGCACGTGCTGCATGTATTACGTGATCTGAATCTTAATCAAATATTATTTGCATCACTCAGTGACTGACTCAGCCTCTGGGCTGGGTTTTCCTCTTGTTTCCAGGGCTGGAATCTTGTTTTCATGTGTGTTGGGACAACGGGCAGGTTCTTGACGTCGTACATAGCCAGAGAAACCAGAGTGGTTTGGAATGAAGCCTCTGGCTTGGCAGTCCTGAGTTTGGGACCTGCTCCCACTGCAGTGGTGCAGGTTGGGTGCTTGGGCAGGACACTCTGCTCCTGGCACAGTGTCCAGTTGGGGGGCAGACCTGAGCCCCCTGTTTCAATACCTGCAGGTAGACTGTCATAGTGGCTCTTTTATCAGCAAATCAGGCTTTGTCTGCATGGAAATCTCATTTGTCTTTTGAAAGCAGGTGATGTCAGAGTCCCTTCAGAGAGAAACTTATTTTTCCACCTTTCAAGAGAGGTACATAAAGATGGCCAGGCTGCATGTCAGGCTGTGCTAGGGAGCAGGGTGGGCTGGAGCTGGAATTTCATCTGGGTATCCCATTACTCCCCCAAAGCACCATGTTGGTAAGCTGGGGCTGCTGTAGCCCATGTGGTATGGGCAGGAGGGAGGCAGGTGAGGGACTGGTATCTGTGGCAAATAGTATTGTGAATGCTCTGTGAGGTGGAGGGTGCCTGGGACAGGGTTCGTGCAAGATCTTTTCTAAGCCCATTTCTATTTCGCAACACTAAACAGTGGGACACAAACTACATTTGTCAAGATGATGATATATCTCCTGTCTAATACGTGAGGACACTGGCTGATTTTTTCTCTTTCTGTTTCTTTATCAGAGTAGGCGTTTACCTTTATAAAACAAAACAAGCCTGTTATTGGGCTGGTGGTAGGGTTTCAAGTTTCAAGGTGGATGCAGAAGACTCAGAGAGTTGGATTGCATCCTTTTTTCTGACACGCTGAGTGATTTTGGCCAAGACTCTTGCCCTTGTGCGTCATCGTATTTTTGCTTCTAAAATGAAAACAAAAGTGCTGTGTTCAGCTGAAAGGACCTTTTTTATTCAGAGTTTTGCGATACACAGAGTAAAGGGCTGTGGAAGGACAGATAAGTGACAAGTGGTAAAGCAAAGTAAAAGATGCAAGCCTTTGTAACCATATGCAAGAATTATTCGGAGTCACCAGATGGCAGGATTCTAGACCAAATTTGTTTCTGTTCTGCAAATCAAAACATAGCATCTTTTACAAATGTCTGTCAAGTGAGACATGGTTCTTCTTAAATGCCAGGAGTGTTAGGGTATCACCACAAAAGATCCAGGTGCAGATAGTCTGAGAGACATGATGAATAACCAGTATAAACTTGCTGCTAGTCATGGTGGTTGTGGGGAATGTAGCCAGCTTTAGAAACAACCAGCACAGGGCAGTGGCAAGCTCAGTGTTCCCAGGATTTCCACCAAGGTGGAGTGCTTTTCTGGAAGACATGCCCAAGCAGGACCCAGTGCTTGCAAGTGCTGTAGCTGGAGATGAGGTTATCAGAGTAGCTAATTGCCATGTTCTCTGCACCCTTTCCCATGTGCAAACATGGAGTGTGTCAGCTAAAGACCTCAACTGTCATTTTTCCTGGTGGCAATAAAATGATAGATATTTTCTAATTAATGGTGCAAGTAGAATCGTTTCGTTTTTCATTGCCTGCATGATTTAACAGTGCTCAGGTCATTGTGGCCTTTCTAAAGAGGCAGGAAGAAATGGATAGGCCTTCTGTGTGATGTCTTTGCTAGCAGCTTTCCTTCCCTTTAATGGAAGACATCAAAAGAGATCGCAGAGAACTTACAGTAGAGACTAAATGTGCAGCACCAGGATAAATAAGGCATGCAGTCTTTTGGATTTAGAGGACATCCCTTCATTTCTGCTCAGTACAGTCCAGCCTCTCCTTTTCCAGTTTTCATGACAGATCTGACGAAGACAATCTTCTCTTTTAATGCTGAGCTGTGAGTACTGCCAGACGCTCTGTTCTGTGAGAGCACGCAGTTTTGATCAAACCAAACCAATTATCCTACCAGAGTGATAGTTTACCATGCGGAGAGTGTCCATCTTACAAGACCCTGCTGGAGTCTTTTTCTTTTAAAATGTACATATGTATTTTTAGACCTACACCATTATTACTCTGCTAGAGAGCAAATGACAAACTGCTGTAGAGGTAAGCTGCCTTCAGCCAAATAAAGACTTAATTGTGGCACGAGCAATTCAACACACATAATAGAAGACAAGGTGCATTCAGTCTGGAAGATCGATGATGTTGACAGCTTTTGAAAATTGTAAAATGTAACTGTTATTAGAGCAAGGTGGTGGGCGAGAAACAACATGGCCCAAAGTAGATCTTGTCAGCAAGGTAAAAAAAATTTAAAAAAATATATATCTTGAATGATTTAAGTGTTGCTGAGGAGGAAATACAGCTGGTTTGAATCCCCTAGTCAGGTGTGAGATAACCAGGAGCTGGTCACAGAATGACTTTTGGAAATGTAAAACTGCTGGGCTGTTAATACTAGAACGGAATCAGGAGAGAGCTCTACAATATTACAGTGCTAATTCTGTGGGGGTCTATGCAGCACCTCTGAGTATTATTTATTTTCTCTTAAATTACCAAAGAAGCGATGAAAGTTTATTCCTTTATTCCCATGTCCCCCAGGGCAGAGGCTGTGCAGGGAGGGCTCTTGGAGGCAGCTGGTCTCAGCAGACCCTGTGGGCAGGCTCCCATCATCGCATGCCGCAGGCCTGGGAAGGAGGACTTTCAGCCCAGGAAAGGAAGAACGACATTGCAGTAAAAATAATCTAGACTGCTTTGCAAGTCATTTAAAAGCTTGAAAGGAATCACTTGTTTTTTAGAGCCCCTTGGAAAGTGTTCATCAATGGAATTTTTTTTTAAAGGTCGCATATTTCCTGAAAGGAAATTACTCCTCATTCTGAGACTCTCAAATTCACTGTCACTCCATCACTCTCCTAATGTGTGGCACTCTTAAATGCACTTGGCTTTAACTTTTCATCTCAGAAAAGTGGCATCATCTTCTTTTCTCACAACACTTCTGTGGTTTTTTTCCAACCCTCTCAAATTCCTAAACTGTTGTTGGCCTCCTTCATGAGCTGCCTCTCTGACTCTTCTCCCAGGGCTCCTCTGTAAGCTCTCTCATGCTTTTATACCTAGCATCTGCTGATGAATCCTTCAAGACATTTTTTAAAATGCCTTTTGTGCTCCTTGCAAGCTCTTTGCTCTAAGCTCCTCTCCACTCTGCCTCTCTGCCTTCCCTGCTGGAGCCCAAAGCACACTCCCTCTTGAGTCTTTCCTATTAAAGCTGCAAAAGATGATATGTTAAAGTGGTATGTAAAATTTAAATATCAAGGATTTGCATAGGACTGACAATTTTTTTAAATGCTCATCTTGCATTACTACTTTTCTTTGTTACCTGGTGTTTTGCTTTGTGAGGTTTTTCTTAATTAGTTTACTTGCTGCTGTAAAAATACAGAAGAAAGGTTTCACTGATCTCTGAATTGATTTCCACACATGCAATAGAAAGCATGGTGGAAATTACACTGGAAATTGAACATTATATGGCATGATAAATAGTAATTTGGAGGTATATTAACCTGCTTCCTTTAGGTAAAGGGATGTCTTATACAATAACTGTCCTCATTCAGGAGTTGACATTTCCTCCTGATGAGGCATTTATCTTATGGCTTGATTATCTTTCTGTGAAAACACTTCAACTCTGACCTTTCCAGATGCTATAGTGGGCTGTGCTTTCACACTGACTGGCAGCTTGCAGTGGCATGAGGGCAACTGGGAATATGAAGTGTTCTGCCTACCCTAAATCATGGAGATGGTGACAACTTGTTGAAAAGCTCCATGATGAAACCTAATTCCCTTCCTGTCGTTCAAAGATAACTTATCTAGCAAAGTAAAATGGGTTGATGTAATAGAAGATCACATGAAAGTGTGGAGCAGGACATGTGCTGTAGAGAGTGGCACACTGCTCCCCAGTACTACAATGGTAATGCCTCTTAGGGAGCTGACAGCTCACAGGGTCACCACCTGATTTCTGCCTGAGCTTCCGTGTTACCAGAGAGATTTGGGCACATAGCAGAACAGTGCTGAAACAAAACCAGGTGCACTATTGTTGTCTGCTAATTTAGGAAGTCAGGCCTCCTCTGGACTTCCCTGGCTTACCCTGACCTGAGTGCAGAAACTGGCCTATTTCTCTAGGAAATGTAGAAGGCCATGGGGAAAAGCTGCACCATTTTAATATTGTGTTTATTTACTGCTGTATGCAGCTGAAAAGGGGAGAAAGCAGGACTAGGGATGGACTTGTGGTGCCTCAGTTTCTTCCAAGAACAGGCTATGTACACATAGCCCTCTCTCACTCTGCTTACTTGAGGGTGAGCTCTGTCTGTAGCACAACTCCCACTGAAGTTGCTATGAGATCTGCTAAAGTCAGTACACCAGCAACATGCCCTAATTTCTTTTGCAGTCACTGCCTGATTGGGCATAACAAAAAGGCTGTCCTTGAAGTATCTACTAGAAAGGAAATATGTGAGACATATCCATGCTCTTGGGACTACCTAAGATCTAAGCAGTGAATCCTTCTACAAAAGCTGCAAAAAACGAAAACATCCACAGCAGATGAATCTCAGGTTTGGTGCCATCTAACAGAGTCAAAAGCCACTGGTTCATCCCTGCATCACCAGCATGACTGCAGAGGGTTTGGGGTAGAATGCCTGGGGGCAAAGGCTGCCTGTACAGGTGGACTGTGCTTGCCTCTGTGTGCACCTCACTAACAGGCACAATGAAGTCTCTGTCTCCCACATTTGCATCTGATCCTTCCAGAGAGATATTGACCTTGTTTGCTTTTGTAGCTGGCTTGTATTTTCTTTCTTGGTATGCTACAACCTGTTTTCTTATGCTCTCATGCCCCTGAAGAGTACAGGACTTGGTGCACTATTCTCTCCCTGCCTCCTGCTGGAGTGAGAGTCTGTCTTCTGTGAGCGGGAAATCATGATCAGGAGAGATGCATGTCCTCACAAAGCTTTCCCTGTAAGAAGAGAGGTAGGGCAGTGGTGAACTGTTGAGCCTCATTAAAAGGAGGCCAAACAAAGCCACAAGAATGACTGAGACAACTGGATTCCTTTGGATTATTGTCCCCTTGAGTTTTTGCTGTGAGATGATTTTCCCCGTGGCTGCTGTGCGATGCTCCTCTCGGCAGTGACTGCACTGCTCCCGCAGTGTGCCTGTCTGCATCTCTGCCCTTCTGGAACCACTTTCAGGAAAGAAAGTGCTCAGTAGTGCTTGGTTTTGAAAGAATTTTAGGAATATATGTATACACTTTTTGACACTAGCATTAGCTAATTCTGAAAGATGAGCCTTGTGCTAGAAGGGTCGCACTGCTTGTTTCTTCCAGTTGTCTGTCCCAATGCATCCAGCTGTCTCAAACAGAGAATTTGGTGTTGCAGAGGCAAACTCACCACTCAGGGAGTACTTCACTGAGTCAAAGCACAGTAATGTGCAAAACGCTTTGTATCTGGGAGCTTTAAATGTCTGTGTGGGTGTCTTAGGCTTGGGCTATTGAACACTTCAGAGACGAGAGCTGAGACCTTGAATATGACTCCAGTTTTTGTGAAAGGCTGGTGAACTGACAGAAGGTCAGATGTGATGTGTTTGCAGGAGCCTGTGCTGTTGAAAACTGCACTGCAGTTTTTTGTGCCTGTTTCTGTGTGTATAAGGGAGCTCATTACCCAAACCAGAGCACAACATCCTTTTCAGCAGAAGCAAACTAGCAGTGCTGCTGATGCCCTCGTGACCTGGCAGCTCATTACAGCACAGGTATGGCAGAGCTGAACACATCCATCATGCTGAGATTGGATCCCACATCCTCACTGTGTCCCATTGAGTCACCCAGAGTTGTTTAGATTTAGACCTGTTATTTTCACCCAACAAACATCAGCCTCTAATGAGATGATGTCTCTTTCCTCCTCCTGCTGCCTGCTGCTTGGTCACTTCCAAGTTATAGTCCAAGTAGCAGTGAATTTTAATCCAATAAAAGGGCTGTCTAAAACCGTACACTGGTTGCCACATTTAATTTCACAGAATGTCTTGGAGGTCCCATCTTCAAGCACTGGTTGCTGTGGTGTGGTTGGTTTTGATGGAAGACACTACCCTAGGTACACTAGTATTGGGGGTAGCATGGCCCCCATCACACCCCTATTGCTTAAGCAAGGCATGATAATCCACAGCAGAGAAATGCCAACACGATGATGGTCCAAGCTGGGTACTGAGTGCACAGCCTAATTATAGCCAGCTGGACAGACCAGTAAGCAGGGAATTGTTTTAAAAGGCACTGTGTTGGTGGGGAAATGTTTCTGAGGAGAAACGTGTACACAGGGCAATCTGCACCTGGGACTGTTTTGTGTGGTAAATGCAGGAGTTTAGACGTGGAAAGAATTCCCCACCAGTGACAGCATTTTGCAAACACAACCCAAATTAATATGTTGGGTAAATAAACTCAAGACATGCTCAGCTCTGGATTGGAAAGGACTGCAAGAGATTAGAATCTTCCAGAGTTGCAAATGGAAACAAAAGTTTGAGCTAAGTTTTATTTATGCTAATATGAATCAAGAATAAATCTACGGAAGGTGGTGGAGTGATGACAGAGGTGTTCAACAAAGGCAAATGCAGGGTCCTGCACCTGAAGAAGAATAACCCCATGCACCAGTACAGGCTGGGGGTCAACCTGCTGGAAAGCAGCTCAGCACAGAAGGACCTGGGGGTCCTGGTGGAAGGAGCAGGTGTGTTGGGTACAGCATTGATGCGGGTGAGTCAAGGAGTAGGTCTGTGGCACAGCACAGTGATCAGCAGCAGAGTGGCCCCACCGAGCTCCCAGGGCAAACTTGCCCTGTTCAGCTGCAGGTTGAGCATGTGGAGGCTCTTGTGCCTCCTGCACTGAGCTGTCAGCTGGAGCCATGTGTGCTGCTGAGCAGTGAGTCGTGCTGTGACTCATCCTGCACTGTGGCCATGGAGGGTTGAGTAATGCTTGGGATCTGAGGGATGCAGCAGCTTGTCAGAAGAGCTCGTGAGAAACTCTCTGCCAACATGTTGGAAAACTCTGTTTACAAAATGTAACATTTTTTGAGAAAAATAAACCAATTTTGCCAATTTTCATATTTTTTAAAAAAAAAATAAATAATGTTTATAGCAAAGTATATCCTTATTCTCTGCACCTTCAGCACTCAGTAGTTAGTGTGAAAGCTGATGATGAGGCCTGAGAGTCCAAATTCCTTGATGGGCACAAAAGATTCTGTGGTTCTTGGTCTGCCAAGCAGGCTGCCCAGCTTCCCCTTTCCCCCACACCATCCAGCTGTTCCAGGGCTCTCTGGACTAAGCTGAGTTCCCAGGCTGCTCAGGCAGCTGCCAGCAGCTCCTCCTTGCATGTTGTGTTTCAAATTCAGCCAAACATCCCTCAGAACCCACGTCTGGATGTTGCTGAGAAATTAAACATTATGGAGATCCAGCTGTGTAAAAAAGCACCAGGCTGTGAGTGTTCTGCCCCAAACCAGCATGTGGGGGTTACCACCCTACCCATTATGTGAAGCTGAAATGTCCCTGTCCCCACCACCCGAATCTGTGGCATACATCAAACACTGTCAGCAAGACTGACTGTTTTTTGTCAGCATTTTGCCTTCTCTCCTGTGGCATCGAGGTGAGTGGGAATTGTAATCGCTTTCTCCCCCTTCCTTCCAATTAGTGGTCCCTCTTTTGTGCATCCTAAAATTGGCCCCTTGTGACATTTGCATGTCTACACGGCATTAACATTTCCAAATTGGCACGGAGCAATGCTGTAGCTCAGCAACGCAACCGCCTGATGTGCTTGTTTTAGCTAAAATGAGGGTACACGTGTGTGTGCTGGGGGGGTGCAGAGGGGAATGACTGAGATTGCTAATTGCTTGGGGATTTTAACCCAATTAAGACCAGTTAATGGTCTTATGAGCTGGATCATTTGTAAATATCATCAAAAGTTGGAGCTGTTTAATTGAAAAGAATTTGGAAGTTCCTGAGGTCTGACTCCACATGAGTTCCCGTGGCCCAGCCCAGTGCTCACAAGGTGTCTAGGGGAGAAACCAGATTTCATATAACCACCCCTTTCCTGTACCTGATGACTGAGCATATTTTGTTAGGGCTCTCCTCATCTTTTGGAGCAGATGCGAAGCCGAGGTCCTGACCGCGTGTGGTCAGAGAGATCCCATGGCATTTTGAGCAGCAGTGCTCTGGCCAGGTTCCAAATTGGGTAATTACATTACGTTTCCCTAAATTCCCCCTGTAGTTTCCACTGGATATACTTTTCTTTTTCACATCCTGCCTGAATCCATACTGTAACCCTGTAACTAATTAATTTAAGTGCTTCGAAAGTATAAAACACTATGTAAGTGCTGCGAGTACTATTATTACTGTCCCAGCGTGGTGCTGAACAGCTGTCATGGGCCAGCCCCAGAGAAGGCTGTATCAGAGAAGGGAGATCCTTTGGAAGAGCTTTGAGACTCCTTGCAAGGACACTGTATAAACCTGCAACAAAATAATATCCCTGGAAAAGGAGCAAACACATAGATTGCATTTACTGAATTTTGAAGAGTTTAATATCAATATAATCTTCTCTTATTTCTCCTTGAATGAAACAGTTGAACTAATATATTCTTGTGATGTTCATTTACTCTCATTTATGTTACAGTTACCCACACAGATTAGCATCTCCTTACACTAAGAACTGTATAAACTGTAGTAAGGTTTGGACTTTATAATCCAAATAAATCAGATGGGCAAGGAGATGAAAATGGAAGAACTGGCTAGAACCTAGAAGCTCTGGCTGCGTGGACCATTTCTAACTCCCCTTTGTAATCCAGGCTTCAGCATAGCCAATTTGCAGGCATCTTTTCAGGGTTGGGTTTTTTCAAAGAACAGGAAGAGCATGCTGATTGGGTTAAATCTCCCTAGAAAGCTGCTTCTGGGAGGCAGTGGGCAGAAGCTGACATGCAGAACCTTTTGAGTCCTTTGTCAGTGCCTTTGGGAAGGTACACTGCTGCTTTCCATTTCTTGTGCTGAAACATTCATTCTTTTCGCCTCTGTGTGATAAAGAATTGGCAGGGGAAGTAGATTAGCTTCAGAGAAGCACTGCTCCAGCAAGTGTAAACACAGGGACTTAAATGTGAGTCTAGTTCTCAGCATATAGCCCAGACCACCTTGGGTCAGTGCTGTGTCTAGGTGTGTAGGACTCCCTCCAGTATACTTACTTGCTCCTGCATTTATTTATCCTGCTCATTCAATGACTCCATAGTCTTTGTAATTATTATATTTCATGTTTTAATACAAAGGAACATGCTTACTTCAAGGGGAGCTATTATTTTAAAAGGATGAAACTCAAGCCTGAGGAAATTGCAGGGATGCAGTCTACCATCTGTTTAGCTGCTTTGGTTGTGGTAGGCTTTATGAAACCCATTTTGCTCAGGAGGATGAACTGGATGTGAGTGGTTGACAATGACATTTAGAAGAGACAATCTGGCAAACAAGAAAGCATGAGAGTCTCCTGTGGACTGTTAAATACTGAATACAATATGAATAGTGCTGTGTTATTACTAAAATGTGCTGGTTTTAATGATTCCACTTATAACCTGCCAGACCTCTGAAGTGACAGTTAGCAACAGCACTCAAAAAAACATGAATAATAAAGAAAGCAGTTTAAAAGTTGGCCTATATATTAACATATATTCTGGCATGGGTCTCAAGTGTCTCTAATAAAGAAAGATAATTGCACAAAGAGCTAACAAGAAAACCATGGATTTCTCCCTCCTACCTGAAAGTTACTGATTTAATTTAGTGTAATGATGCAAAGAAAAACCAAACAAGTTTGATTAAAATTTTCTGTGCTGCTTATAAAGAGCGGCAGGGAGCTGTACTCACACTAGACAAGGAACAGGAAATAATTTTCAGATTAATAGCCACTGAATATAATGCTCAACAAGGTTTAGTACAGTTACACTTTTTTGATTTAGCAGTCCAGGATAATTTGCACTCAACAACTTTAAAATTCTGGATGAGATTAGTGTCTCTGGTTAACAGATGTTAATTTTTAATAAACCTTGAATTAACAATAAGGAGTAATAGACCACAACAAATATGGGAATACAGTGTTCTAGTTGAGAGAGAGAGCTGAAAGGCAAGGAGGTCTTTTTGGCCCAAATCCAGCTTCTAGCTGAGTAGGCTCATCTCTGAACAGGTTACTCCAACAGCTGTTCAGCTTGGAAGTTCTCTCATCTCCTTGCCAAGCCTAGCCAAAGGCAGAGGGTTAGATGCATTCAGTGATTTGGGTATTTTCAAGGTGGCTGCCACCCTTTCTGCCATTTGGTAAGACCAATGGTGGCATCAAGGACCCAGGGCTGGCTGGCTGACCCTGCACAGTGTGGAGTAAAAACCCAGCAACATTCCCAGCTTGGGCTGAGTCATAGGATGTCTATCCCTAGTATGGGACTATGCCATAAATATTGTCTGTGAAGGGATCTGCATCAGGACTGCAAGCAGAGATGTCTCTCCAGTTAGGACCAGGATCCTGATTTGCTCACCTAGATTGTGAGCATCTGACATTAAAATAAACAAAATTAAGCCATCTGTGATGATCAGACCAGGGTCGCTCACTATCATTGTTTCTGCTCTTGAAAGGGCAGTGTTGGATTCCAGTTCTGCTCTTTGGGCTTTTCATGTCTTTTTTTGTTTGAATCTCAGTGATAAAAATACAGAAATTGTGCTGGAAGCAATGATCAGGACCCAGGAGTGGGCTTCAGTGCACTGCAGAAATTATAAAATGTGTTGTTCGAGGCCCAGAACATATGCTGATCCCTTTACTGACATGACTGCTTCTTTCCCTGTGGTGGTGTTCCTCCTTCTCCACTGTGACATTACGGCAGAGTGCTGTGCTGGCAAACCCTGCTGTCCCCCTGGGGCAAGGAGATTTCTGGGTTAGCAGATCCCCAAACCCTGAATCATGAAAGCAAAGGTTAACTGGGCCAGGAAGCAGCTTGGGGATGTGTGTTAGTGCTTGGGAGCATCCTTAAGGAAGAGGAAATCACCGCTAGGGATGGATAAAGAGCCATGGTGACATGAAGCAGGAGGATCAGCACTCTTATGGAGATGCTCTCTGTGGCTTTGAAAAAATTATTCCTTGCCACTTGAAAAAAAAAAGTCCTTTTGGTCTCTCTCTTGTTCTCATTCCTTCTGCCTTTGATAAGGAAGAAGCCTCCATGTGGTCCTGGCAGGGAATGTGGTCATACTGTGGGAAAAGCATGATTTAGGAGAAGAGGTGGTGGGCTTGCTTGTGTGCTGGGCTGCCCCAAGCCCCTCTTTCTCTGAGACTGAGGATGTCTGGGGACCCAGAGTTCCAGTGGTGCGGTGAGTCCTTTGCACCTCCTTGGTTCTCCCTGTGTCCCGTGTGTCCCTCTCTTTGTGTGCTTTTTCAGTCCCCACTGCTCAGGTAAGAGAACTACATCTGGAGTAAAAATGACAGAAAGGGGCCAAATAATCCCCACACTCAGCCCAGGTTAGCTGAACAGTGAGCTGTGGTTGTTGCAGTTACTTATGCAAGTGCAACTTCTTCCACCAGTCGTAGCCAGTGACCTGGTGATTTATGCACATGCTTGTATTTTTCCAGGGCTTTGACCAAGACCTTGTCTCTATCCAGAAAAATTAAGGTGGATGATTTCCAAACCAGACACTCATGAGTATAATCCTTATTTATGTGAGAACTTCCACAAGCCTAAGCTCTTTATTGCCACTGCACTTGTAGTGCCTTTAATGGCTGTAGGTACATAACGGGCAGACCTTCGGAAGAACAGCATCATCACTCAAGTTCAGTAATCCTTTTCCAAGCAGATGTTGAAGGATTTACCAGGACCTCTTGACACATACACCTGGAAACCTCTGAATTTGATTTAAAGGGGCTCACAGAGTAGTAATTAACTTAGAACTGCCAAGCACAAATACAGTTCAAGGAAATAATATTTTAGCTTTTCAGCACTCAAATGGAAAAATGAATTAATCATTGGCAATTACTGAGTTAAAAGACTTAACTCATGACTTGAAATACTCCCACACAATCTTGTTTCCAAAGCTTTCATTAACTGAGCTAATAATTACTACTACAATTAGAGATGTGAGGCATTAAAAAGTCCAAGATAATAAAACATACGTAGTTATTAAAAAAATTTGCCATTCAGTTTTGCAGTGTGTAAGAAATTCACCTTGTCTCTTGTTTGGAAACGTTCCATATCCACACAAATATTCATCTTTTGGGACAGTAAAACTGTCTTATTTGCTGGCACAAAGCATCCCAGGACTGCCCCAAAACAACACTTTGCACTGTTTCTTTGCATTTACCTGGACAAGACTGTGGTCACCATCTGGGGTCTAAATTTGTGGAAAGGTTACGACTTTTGTGGAGGATAGGAGTGAATATGGCATGTCTGATGGTTTCTGATCAGGACTTGTATCATCACAGATGGGATTTTTTATTCATTTCCTTGTTTTTGTCCTGTTTAATACAAAGGCGATTCAGTGTTGGTAATTGAAGGAATGACATCAAACGCTAAACTAGGCCAATACTGGAATCTCAAACAATTGTGTCTTTATGGCAAAACATCTCCCCCCAAAGAGGCGGGTTCTGAGTCAAAAGGAAAGCTTGGGAAAAGGAAGATGTGGGTGGGAAGAGTCACGAAGATGCAAAGGGTGGCTGTCAGTGAACAGTTTGGGAGCTTGCCTGGTTGAGAAGAAGGGAATTGGGTAGAAAAATGGACACACAAATGGTCTGTTTAGTCAGATATTAAACAGATCCTTCTTTCTTTTGGCTTGTTAGCATAATTATTTCTTGCCAAGAAAACATGGAAAGATGGTGCTTTGCATCAATACAAAGTGATTTTTAAATTTTTCTTTTAATCCCTAACTTTGACGTTAGACAATGAACAGGAAAAACAGATACTTGCAGGGCTGTGGCATGTCTTAGATATTCCCCAGTGCCAGCTACTCGAGGACAAACATGCTCACCCAGCAGGGTTTGCACAGCCGTTCTCAGAGCGAGTGAGGGACCCTCGTGCAAGGCCAGTGGAAACTGGGATGCAGCCTTTGGGAGTGATGGACTTGCTCTTTATTCCTCTAGTACTGTCCATGTTTGTGGAGTGTTCCTGGATGGATCACTGAAGGCTCTTGCCATACTGTCGTACAGTCTCTCTTAGTAAGAGAATGAGAAAGCACCGATCTTGATTTTGTTTAGCAAAAAGCAGGGTGGTGGAGGATCAGAATAGGATTCTTGGAGAACATAATGAATGAAATGAGTTATTTGGAAGTTGTTCTGCAGCTATTTTTTTTTTTCTCCTTTGAATGATGTGTATGTGCATGTGCATCAGCATGTGCATAATTCAGCAGCCGTAGGCAAGGGAAACCGGGAAATTCACAAAGCTGTGGCAAAAGGCAAGAAGTTAGGAGGGGAAGGCAAATGTATCTTGAGATCCTCTCTCCCTCCCTGCCCATGGGCTGATGCATACTCTAAGATACAGCTTTGCTTTGCAGTGGGGATGGACTTTACACAAAATCTTACCTTCATGGCTTATCTTACCTTTTTAGCTTGTTGGTGATAGCCAAAAGCATGCTTGGGTCAGAATTCTCACTGAGCTGGTCTCACAGCTGCAAAAAGCCCCAGCTATTGGCAATTCCTTAGTATAAAGCTTCCAGGCTTTTGGGAACAACAGAAGAGAGAGATGGGCTTAAACCAAAGTCAGAACACGTCTAGGCATTGAAATCCTCTGGCCTTGTTTTTCTTGGACACTGCAGCATGTCTTTGTGGTAACAGTCATTAGGCAAAGCATTTGCAATAATTTATTGGATGCATTTTGTCCAATTTTACTCTTCCTAATTATACTAAAAGAGTGTTTGATGCTTCGGCATTTTATTTTTGTTATTCAAATCATATCCAAAGCATTATGCCAGGATACTCCTGCCTGTTGGGGCTATGGGTAAACTATTCACTCTGACTATTTACCATTCAATAGTAATTCTTCCAACTCCATGACTGAGAAACCATGTGATCTAATACTAATTTTTGTCCTTGGCTGACTCTCTGAAAAGCCAACAGAGAGGAAAAGAGATTTCCAGCTTCTCCTAGCAGCCTAATTCAGTAGGAGTCATTCCATGAACTTGCTTTTCCAACCTCAACAATTCTGTGATCTATGGTACCTCTAGAAAACTTTCCTACTAACAGTTTTATGAACATAGAACTATTATAAATATTTGAGGAAACCCAATAAAAAGGGTCACAAACTGAAACAGATTCATGGGCTTTGCTCACATCACTGAACATTGGTATATGCTTTCCAAGCTGTGATGTTGATGGCTTTTCATCTGATTCATCTGATTTTCATATAATAAGAAAAAAGAATTGTTTTCCTCTAACTGTAGGCAATTGGATGAGCCATAAGTCAGAATTAAAATATGATTATCTGCTATGAAAATCTCAGATTCCTTTCAAAGTTTCATTATTTACAATCCTTTCCTTGGTGACATTTCAATTCTTGGGAAATTATGCTCTAAATTGTACCTAACATGCTCACCACCTACATGTAACACATGCAATAAGCTTATGAAATAGAAAGGGTGAATGTTTCCATTTTAAATTTTTTGTAAATGAGATTTTGAAGTGTAGGGTGAGTATTTTGCTAAAATATATGGCAGAGATTGCACAGCAAGAGTTTAACAGGGCTTTCAATGGCAGTCATCCTCAATGTTATTTTCCTGCCATCTGGGTAAAATACGTTCTGTTCTCTCCAAAGCAGTGTAAAGGTTCTTTGCACAGGAGAAATGCACATGGTCACTAACACAGGAATCTTATCTCAAATCAGCCCCGAGGTTGCTGCTGTGGTGGGTGCAGGTGGAAAGGAGAGGCCACCAAATGGGAGAGCCTCAGATTGCCTCCTCATGCCAAGCACTGTGTGGAAGGTGCTGGGCTTTTCCCACTTGGGTTTAAATAGTTTAATAATATGAGTATAACCTATGGGAGCAGTAACAATGTGTAGAAAGGGTGTGTTATCAGTGGATTTTGCATTCATTTGCCATACATAGCCCTTACAGCAGAGGTGGGCTGGGTGCACAGTGCATACAGTCTCACCTCTCCTGGTCCCTTCCTTCCTCCAGAACACAGTGGTTTCCCACAGCTTTATCACTGTCACAGCAGAATTCAGCTCCTTACACACTTTAGCACAGTTTTCTCAAAAATGAAACCACATCCTCTTTTTCAGAAGAAAACTTTACAAACATGTTGAGGTTAAAAATAACTAAAAACTGTAACTGGATCAAAGTCTGATCTCTGTTGATTTGACGTAACCCTGAAGTAACTTCGTGGGACTGAAGCCAAGGATGCCAGTCATTCCCTATTTCCTTAATTGTAAAAAAGCACAGAACCTGACCTATTGTCTACTGGGAAACACACCATTGGAGGTGATTTTGTCTTCTCTTTCTAGAGAATAATTGGCTTCTTTACTTAGGGTAGGTTTGGAAATCAGAGGTCTATAGATGACATACCTGTAATCAGAAAAGATTTATATAAGGCTATTCCCTTCTCATCTCATTCCAGCAACAGCATAGCCCAAAGCCTGTTTCTATAGGCTTACAAAACTGGCTTCTGAAACTAGTATTTAATGCACTGTTCACTGCTATGTCCTTATGGGAGCTGGCAATATTGAAATGACACCATTCCCATACAGCAACTGCAGGCTTTCCAGCGGGCTGAGAGACTTCCTGGAAAGACCATACAGATTTCACTTGTCTTCACGTTAGGAAAGCATTCCCATTTTATACACTAGTGTCCAGATTCTCAGCCAGCCTCTGCTGTTTACAGCCACAAAATTTGTCAGCTCATATGTCTGAATGCTGTGATATCATAACAGCGGATGCACTAGAAATTCCCCAAGCAGCTCTGTAGTTACATCTCCCATGTCCAAAAG
Source organism: Acanthisitta chloris (assembly GCF_000695815.1). Taxonomy (NCBI): domain Eukaryota; kingdom Metazoa; phylum Chordata; class Aves; order Passeriformes; family Acanthisittidae; genus Acanthisitta; species Acanthisitta chloris. The sequence continues at coordinate 17,748 of NW_008674285.1, forward strand.
ACAGCTGCAGAATATGCTCATTATTGCACAGTTGTATTCAAAGAACTACTGCACCCCAAATATCACAGATGGTGCTGCAAAAGCAATGGGTTTGGTGTTTGTTGACATAAACAGCTTGGATGCTGGGGCTTCTATAGAGGAGGGACAGCCCTGGCTGGAGACTCAAGGGTCAGTGTCATGTCAGGATAGCATGTAGGGACAATGCTAAGCATGAACTTCTCTGGGAAATTATTTGTGTTACTGTGACTGTCTTAGTTGCTACTGAAGATCAGAGCACACTGAGTGGAGAAGTGTGCCAAGGTGTCCCAGCCTTGCAGCAGGGGCTGGTAGGAGCAGTATGGGGTTGCTGGATGCTGAGATGCACAGAGGCAGAGGCAAGACTGAGCCTACATTTCTGTTTTTCTAAATCTTGGCTCTGAGACAATCTTTTCTCACTTCCAAATTTTAGAGTACCCCCATCTCGACTTTCTTCAAGCCTGTCTCTGATCTACTCTCTATAAATAGTCTTTGCTTTCAGCAGCTTAGATGAAAAACAAAGGAAAGGGTATGTGCTTTGCCGCGGAGCTCTCAGAGCTCGCCTCTTCAAAACACTCTTGTTAGTGGGAAGGGGAGGAAGTAATGGGCGTTTGACTAAGTTAATGTACTTGATGAACCATTGGAGAGCTGCCAGCTCACATTTTTAAATAAATGTCAACATTAATTTTTAAAGTTTAAATGCATATTTTGCATTTTTGCTCTCAGCTCTCTCTGGTGCTCTAGTGCTTTCGGAGGCACAGAAGCTGGTATGGCCAGGCCTCCCTGGGGAGCTCCCCACGGAGGCAGCTGGGAACAGGTTCTTGGAGCTTTACTGTTCCCATGGCGTTTGTTACGTGGGTGTAATTCCTTCCTTACAGAGAGAGGCTTACCTGCTGCTTAACTCACTTCAGAAAAAAAAAAGAGAAAAAAAAGAGAAGATTTTTGTGTTTTCCCAGTGCTGTTTATTCCCTTCAGGTGACAAGAAACTGAACCCAAGTGGAGTCTGTGTGTTACAGATACCAGTACAATGGCATCTCCTGTAAATAAGGTCATTGTAGCTATATCAGAGCTTTGCTGAGCACAGATTTAATTTAATCAAGGTATCTTTTTAATGTCAAGGCCATCTGTTTAAAATTAGCACTATGATCTCTCTAGACCCTCTTCAAAATTGTGATGGTCCAGAATCAGTATCCCTTAACCAAAGTGCTAAGGAAAGGATGTTTCTCTAAGGCCAAAGTGCTCTTTGGAAAGCTCGTAGGCAGGCAATAGAAACAAATCAGTGTCAAGGGAGTTGCGCCATTTGCTGGGGACTGCAGGGAGGAATTTGGCAGAAAGGAGGGCTATGGAGGGTAGCAGAGAAGAAGCAAGGTGTAAGCAAGCTGTTCCTTGGCACCAAAGCAGGAGGAAAGGTATGTCCAGATGGCAGTCAGAGAGACCAGCTGCAGAGAGGAGAAGGATCAGCCCTCTGTGTGGAGGATTCCCTTGGCCCTGGCTGAACTGCCAGAGCAGCTGTGGCCAGCAGGACTGAGGAAAGCAGCTGCCTCCATGTGAGCCTCTGGCTTGGCTCTGTAAGGATTTGCAAGGTTTTCCCCCAGGACAAGATCTCACTGAACAAGAGTGTTAAACAAGAGTGTTCATGTCTCCCCTCCCATCCTCTTGCTGCATGATGCAAGCCAAGGTCCCCAAAAATGCCAATAATAATCTGAGTCCCTTTTACCACCTCACCAAGGAGGAATCTCACAGGGTTGATTTTATCTCCATGGCACCATAACACATGAGCCTACCAGGAGCTGATTTCAGTATAGGTTTGCTAAATATTTTTGGGATTAAACGGATCTGGAACACCACCTGGGAATGTGTCACTCAGTACACCAGCTTTCCCTTTTGTGAAATGCAAACACTTCAGGCTTCTTCCCAAAATCAACAGCCTTATCAGTCTCTTTGGCCACTGCAGTTGTCTTCTTAGCCCCAGGGAGAAGAGCACACCACACTTGCATCTGGTTCAACCTGGCCTGCCTGGAGATGCTTCCCAGCCCCCACTGCACTCCCTCTGTACCTGTCCTTTTCAACATATCAGCAGAATTTAAAGGCAGAGCTTGCAGTAAAAAAGAGCTGTGTCTTAGCAAAAAAGAGCACCTTTAATCACAGTTTGCAATGGCAGCTTGCACAGTAAATAATAGTTGTCTTAAAATCATATTGCTCCTGTTCAGCACTCCCTCCTGTGATAGAAACACCACCCAAAAGGCAAGGCAATGACAGTGCTTCAGCCAGGAGCTCCCCATCCATGTGTGCTGCTTGGGACAAGCAGCAGAAGTCCACCTGCACCCCACAGTAATGTGAGCACAAATTGTCTATGTCTGACATAATAGATTTAGTGGACCAGTGCCAGTAAATGATTTTTTATGGTTTTTAACACCTTCTAGTTGAGAATTTCCTTCCCCATAATGAAACCCCACTCCCAGTCACAAGGTTCAGAAATGCAAGAGTTTGCGTCCAACTTCACGTGTGTTCCAAAGTGCCCTGGAAGCCTTATGTCCCCAAAGCTTTCCTGAAGAAACTGCTTTGGACTGCCCATAACTCCATAAAAATGTTGCATTTCTGATGAAGCAGCATGTCTGGTTTCTGTGTTTTGGTGTAAACACTCATCCAGGTTGGAACAGTGGTCTTTGCATACCTTCACCTCACCCACCTTGACCCCATGCAGGCTGTGAGCAGCTTTCCCCATTGCCACTTCCCTGCCTTGACTGAACTGAGACAACATCTCCCTGAATGCTTGTCTGTTTGCAGCTCTGCCTGTGATGGCTGCTGCAGTTTCAGGGAGGAGAGAAAACATTAAACTGAGAGTGAATTACCCATGTTCATGGCATACTTCTATAGTTGGTGGCCCAAGTGACCTGTCCAGGGGAAGAGAAGCCCCTCTGACTCTCTGAGTCACCTCAATGAACTGCAAAGGCTGAATCAATTCCTTAGTCTCAATGGAGTTCACCCCAATGACTCATGGTTGCAGATGTTTTCCATTTCTCTTTTTGAACTTGCATTTTAATATTAGTCAAAGTCATTATTAAATCCTTTTCTAAGCTAAAATGAAGATTATTATGACTGTCAAGTACGCACTAGCACTCCTTAAAAGCAAGTATTTTATATAGCACCTTCAGATTAATATATATGCAAATGAGATATAACAGATTAATTAGTATGTTAATTAAGCCATGTGTAATTCGTGTACACATACATCTTTCCAAGCCTACTGCTTGGACAGGCCAGCAGGTAGATTGTGTGCTTGTTTATGAATCCATGGTATCAGGGAATGTGTGCATATCATTTCATCTGCCTCTCCCCAAAGATACAACACTGAAAGTTTAAAGAATCTTTCATATTTTTCCAATTAATTTTTCATGCCTGTAAATGTTTGTAAGTGAACTGTTGATCTCCAGCTAAATTAATGTAGTTAGATTTCAAGATGTCACCTTTTCCAACAGAAATCAATGGGACAGTATTTACCAAGTTCAAGTCACCAAAATCTCTGTGAAATGACAGATTTTTTCCAAGTCATTATAATAAGAGCAGAAAAAGCTGCAGGCAGACCATTTGTAAGTGCAGGAAAGAAACCCCAGCATTATCAAACCTAAAATGTCTTGGAAGCAGCTGTTCCCAGAACAGCAGGTCAATGAATAACAGTGGGAATGACATGAGCAGCTGTACTGGAGATCCTGCATGAGAGCCACTTTCCTCATGGTTTTCCTGGGATGAGCAGGGGCCAGATCCAACCAGTGGCTCCTGGGAAAGTCCACCTGTGTGGTAGGAGGTGTGAGAAGTAGACCTGAGGCTTCTGGGGATTACTGCCCTGAAAGGAGAATTTCCATCCCCAAACTCCAGATTATGTTCTCCAATCCACACAGGTTTACACTCTACTTATCCCAGAAAAACATGGAGTTTGGCTGCAGATGTTAAAAGATGGGAGCTCAGAGAGGCCATTCATAAGGTCTCATGGTCTGCAGAGCTGTCATGGTATTCCCTGCATAATTTTCTTCCTCTTTTCCAAAACAGAGTGCCTGATCTCTCAGAGCATCTGGAGTAGCAGTCAGCTTTTCCAAAGCTTGTTTCCCCCTCCTTTACATCACTCAGCACACAAGCAATGCGGGGCCAGTTTGGTGGGAGGCTTCAGTACAGCCAAGCATAATGATGAGCCATGGGGTGTATCAGCCTTCTGTTTAACTTAAGAACCTTTTCCCTGTGTTTTGAGCCCAACAGTGAAATCCCTGCATCCAGCTGCATTTCACTGACTCATTACTTCATAGATCATCTCAATAATCTGATTCCAGAGCTCTCCCACTCTATTCCCACTTCCCCAACCATCAGCCAAGTGAGCTGGGTTAAATTTCTTGCAGCACAGAGGGGACTAGAATAGGCTGTGCAAGAGCCTAATTAGCAGTCTTTTCCTTTTACAACATATTGAAGTTTTCTAGGCATTGAGCCATATTCTTTCATAGCCTTTCTCCTTCCCTCCCTCTCTCTTCTTTTTTGGTAGGTTCTAATTTTTTATTAAAGGATAACAGCATTATTGACAGTACAAGATACTTTCCTGCACACCACTAAGCATTAAAAAGGAAAATGTCAGATATACAAGATAAGAGAAAAGTAGAGCTAAGGCAGTCAGGCACATTGTAGGAGCTATACATACAGCCATAATAAAAGCTACATGAGTAATTTGCTTTTAGCCAGTTCCTGTCTTGGGACTTTCTTCCAAACATATTCAGTATTACCTGCCTAGGACAAGTAATAAAACTTTCCAATTTTCTTCATTGTTTCTGGAGTAAGGCTCTTGGGCCTGAGTTTCCTGCTGCTGAGGTTGTTCCCCAGAAAAGTGGAACCATCTCCAGTCTGTGTGTCCTTCAGGCCAATAGAAATTACAACTTGCTTGGGCATATAGTAAGTGTTCAACTGAAGTGCAATTTCTGCTATTTCCCTGAAAACCAAAAGAAAACCTTGTGTATTGCATTGTGAGCCTTTTAAAAACCCGTGTTTTGGTGTTAAGAGCTGATCACTGATCATCTGGAGGATGGATGGTCCTTATGGATCATGCACAGCTGTTGAATCAATGAGTGGCGTGAGGAGATATGGTCGTTCAACAGTTGGTTCATTACCATGGGAGCTTTTCCCTTCCCCAGGGTGTGCTGAAGGAGAGTGATTGTGGGAGGTTCAGCTCCATGCCCTTCATCTACCTCATGTGAGATTTTTAATTCTTCTCTTTCAGCCTTGATGAGTGCCCTGGGCAATCAAGTTTTTCCACTGTCCCAATCAATGTTTAACCAAAATGACCCAGGCAGGCTCACCTTGAAGAGTCAGTGGTGTGCAGGGCCATTTCCAACTCACCTCTATAAAACTGGGCTTACCTCTTAAGGATTTGATTAAGTTCCCACTGAATTCAGTGGTAAAACTGCTATTAAAACCTACTGGAGCAGGCCACATGGTAACAAATGTTGCATTTTAATTTATTATAATAATATCAAAGCTAATGCTGTCTTTGCAATGAACCCCTGGAATGGTGGCATAAGAAAGAGGTGAAAAAGAACAGTGAAAGAATGCTATTAATTCAGAGACAGATATATTTATTTCAAGTAGATTATTCTTAGCAACACTCATAGCATTATTTACAAGAATATTTAAAAAATTGCAGTGCTACAAAACTGAGATTCATCACTGAGGTAAAACATTTCATTATTATTTCTCAAATCAATTCCCCCAGCAGAATATGAATTACAGGATTTCAGCCAGCCTTTTCAAGAAACCTCTTTTAAAAATTTACATAGCTTATAACAGATTGCCAGAAATATTGCAAGCAGCCATTAATTTACTCCTAGCCAATTAAAGCCTATGCTAACACATGCACTGATATGCACACACTTGTTCCTAATTTTTCTTCTGCAGCTAAGCATGAACAAAAAGACATTCCTTAGAACTAAAAAGAATTTGAAGGAATTTTCATGCTTACTTTTTTCATGCTCAAGGGCAAATGTGCCTTTGATAAATATCATTCTGTTTTTCTCTTGCAATGAAGAAACATCTTTACAAATCACTACATTTTTTTCTGCTGTTGATTGGCAGACAGATTTGCAAACAGCACCATACCCTTCAAAACAATCTCTCCTTCAGCTTTTAAGTTAAAATTGTTAGGGTTCTTAATTTAATTAATTTATTAAGGAGACTGGGTTGAAGAAAGATATGGAACAGAGGGATTTGGACTTTTTTATATTATTGAATTGACAAGACAATTTACAAAAGTGGTGACCATCACCAATGTTCTCATGGGAGGTCTGAGTGGTAACCCCTTTATTTGCTCTTTTTGTTAGTGGGGATGGTGCTACTTTACATAAATGTCATCACTTAGTAGTAATCTATGTACCCAAGAGGTTAGTGCAATGGACTTTTATCAACAATGACATCAACTTCCTCACGAGGGGAAGCAGAGGGGCAGGCACTGATCCCCTCTGTCCAGTGACCAGTGACAGGACCCGAGGGAATGTCATGAAGCTGTGTCAGGGGTACTTAGGATTGGATATTAGGAACAGCTTCTTCACCCAGAGAGTTGTTGGACACTGGAAAAGGCTCCCCAGGAAAGTGGTCACAGCACCAAGCCTGACGGAGTCCAAGAAGCATTTGGACAACACTCTTAGGCACATGGTGGGATTCTTGGGGATGTCCTATGCAGGGCCTGCAGTTGGACCCTATGATCCTTGTGCGTCCCTTTCAGCTCAGGATGTTCTATGAGTCTATGAACTGTGTCTACAGGTTCGGAATTTTTACATATCTGTGAGAAAGAAGGGATTGCAAGAGGAAATATACTCTCAGCTGCTTGTCCCACTGAGTGTCTGGGGGGTGTGTGGTTTGTTAGATGAGCATCTCAGGTGTATCCTGATACCTGTGGGTGTTTCAAGATGAGAGGAGGAGTCAGAGAAAAAGAAAGCTCAATAAAAATAGGAGAATTGGACAACAAGTTATTTGACCATCAAGAAATATTCTCTTCTAGTGTCTCAAAGTGATGGCGGTGGCTGTTATGGTGAAACACGCGCTTGGTGGAATGAAGGTACAAGAGGACACTGAGATGAACGTAGACCTTCCACCTTGCCTCACAAATGAAAATGTGGTCCGTAGCCACCTATCACAAGAAAGTTTGTGTAACAGGTGGAGTCTGCTGGCTTGTTCATAGGGAATTCACCTGGTTCACCTGCAGCCAGCCTGCAGGAGCTTTGGCTTGCCCTGCAGTTCAGGCAAGGAGTACGTCTCTGAATCAGTGCAGCTCACACCAGAGCTGTAGGAGTGCACAAAGGTTGGCATAACCATTGAAGGTTCATCCTTCATAATCATTCTCCTCGCCAACTAAAAGTCAGTAGGAAAATTGCTCTGCAAAGCTGTGATCACCCTTGAGAATTATCCATCTGAGCTGCTGGCTGTGTTCCACAGGGCAAGAACTGGAGCTAAGCATTTTCCAAATTATAACAAAACCCAAGTAAGACAGATGAGGTTTAAAACATTGTGATCCATGCTGTGAACTTTCCACTGTGTTTCAGCTCAAGCTGTAATATTATGATCAACATAAAAAGGCTTGAAATACTGAATTTACAATGGAAATACTGTGCACACTAATATACTTGGAGGTGTTCACACACTCATAGACCAATAGCAATAGAAGACATCACAATCCTCTGGGAAGGCACCATGAATATTTTTCCTTCTGCTCTGACAAGACTTGCCACCCTTCCATATCCATTAGTACTACAAATTTCAATAGAAAAAAGAAAATCAATTCCACTTGAATATCATTTTTGATGGTTGCTCTAACTCTTCTGATGGGCCCAAACAAAAGACTCCAGTTTAATGTGTGTGTATTTTGAGCTGTGCCCCTTGCTGACCCTCCAGTTTAATTTCCATCCTTCAGATGAGATGAATGGAGCGTGAAACAGGTCATATCTCAAAACACTGACACATGGGTTACAGACAGAACTCACAGGCAGGAGAGGCAGCCAGTTTGTAGATTAAATCAAAGCAGTTCTGAATAGATGGGAGGTCAGCAAGGGCCAGCTTTGACATCTGATAGGACCTCGTGATCAATCAGCTCTTTCTTGGGTCTTACAGGTTTCTTGATGACAACACTTCTCAAAACAAACAAACAAACAAACTCAAATGGGTCATCTTCAAATCTGCCAAAGGAGCTTTGTATTAGGTAAGTGATAAGGATTAATTACTATCAAAGATGATAATAGCAGGAGTTTTTTTAAAGCAGCCAAAATGGAAATTAGTGCTTTTTAATTGCAAACATTTTATCTACTTGCAGTGGTAATAATTTTTTCATGGTGTGTATTATATCACTATGATTTTGGTAATAATCCAAAAGTGTGATAGCAAATCCTGGTTGTTTATGGCTTTTGGGAGTAATCAGAAGGAGTCTCTGATTAAAAACCTCCTGTTATGTTCAAAGGAAGGATGAGGCGATATCCTGGCCTCTCAAGAAATTTGTCCCCTGTTGAGTCATCCCTGCCAGGATGATTTATCTGGAGAGAGTACGAACATCTCTGCAAAGCAAATGTTTGGGTTTGGGCATGGACCGTATTTCAAGAAATTTTGCCTGTAGGAGGAAGCCCTCCATTGTCTTTGTGGACTTTGCCGTATAAACATGCTCAGGCATTAAAATTTGTTAGAGAAGTATTTGCAGTATCACTCTACACCAGACCTGATTTTGCCCTTCTGACGTACACAAGAATTTTCCCACAGATAAAGGCTGTTGGAAAATCCTCCATTTCAGCTTTTTCAGAGACAAACTTACACTTTTCTGGGAGAACATGCAGCCTAGGAGTGTTTGTCGTGACCAAATGGAGTTGTGCTCTCACAAGGTTATAAGAAGATTGTTTCAGTTGTATTTTTCCATCCTTAAGAAAAAAAATGATATTGTTTCTTCCTCCCCTTCTTTGCCTCATGCAAGAATTGGAAATGCAGCATCTATTTGTGGGGTTGGCTGTAGAATCTCATTAGAGATAATTGTGAAAATATTGTTTTTTGTGAAAATATTAAATTTAAAAAGACTGCCAGAAGTTTCCTTTTGGAGCATAAAAGAAAAATAGATGCAAAAGCCTTATTTAATGTCAAGGGACATGCTGTAATGAAATGAAGAAGAGCTGATGAGGAAAGCAGAATTTGGAAGTTGGTTTAGAGAACAGTGAATTTCCCCAATGAACCACAAACTTCCCTGTGTGGTCTTAGCCTCTAGTTCATGGTTCATAGGCTAGGGCTAACATTTCCTTACCTTGGGGGATAAACTCCTTTCATCTACAACAATATAAAGACAGTAGGTACTACAGTGATGGAGAAGCATATAAGTAACTTGACAGGCAGAGTAATGGGCCTGTGTTTCATTGCTCTGCTAAATAAGACTCCC
>NW_008674285.1:27214-36523 GCF_000695815.1 Acanthisitta chloris
TGGAAACATCAGAATGCCTCATTGCTGCTGCAGGCATTCAGCCGAGCTGCAATCTCAGGGACACTGGCTGAGTAGTCAGTGCCATGCGAGGGCAGGACTGGGCAGGGCCCCTGAGCCAGGTAGTGGCCATCAGAAGATAGCAACTTTCACAAAAATACACTGATACTGAGAAGTAAGAGAAGGGAATTTGCTAATGAGAGTTTGAGAGATAGATCTAGAAACTCCCAAGTCCCTCTTTCACCTTTCTGTTCAGTCTCTTCTTGGATAGTTCTCTGTACTTTTGAAAATCAGGTTAGAAACCTCTTGGAAATAAAGTCCATCTGCATGACTGCCAGTACACCCATTCTGTGCCAGTCAACGCTCTCTTACCTAAAAGAGTCTACAGTTCAATGCTAGGATGTTGCATATAGGATTATAAATTATTATGGTTACATGAAAACATTGCCTATAGTTGATGAAAGATAGGTTAAAATGATGTTGTAAATCAACAACTTACATATATTTCAGTCCTCTCTTCTGTATACCAATTTCTTTATTGAAGTCCTTCAACCTACCTCACCCACACAATGTGCTGTTGGAGTCTTCTCTAGTGTTTACACATTCCTTTTCTCCATGATAGTCCATAGCCTTCCTGTTTTCATCAGTCATTCCAGAATAATGATTTGTGTTTGGCCATTTTTTTCATCAGAACACCTCTGCGCTTGGGAGGAAGAGGAAGATAGTAAGGATATTGAAGTCAACAAAATGCCAAATATGTATTCCCTTTGAAGAATATGGGTTTGGTTTTCATGAAGAACTCAAAGCAGATACTGTTCATTCAATAAGAGACACTGCTTGTGATCAGTGATTTGGAGAACCCTTGTGAGAGCCTTAAGAACATCACGAGCAGCAAGAGGCTATTTTAAACTAGAAGGACTAGACTGGGGGAGGGACAGAGCAGCACCCTTGGCTGAGGAGAAAAGCCCCAGAGCATTTATCCAGCCCTGGATTGAAGTTCAACCAGTGCTTCAGCTGAGGCTCTGAAACAGCTCAGAAAAAATCTGGTTAAAGATAATGTGTAGCTGCATTTTATTGCTTCATTTCACTTTATAGGAACTCTGCTCTCAGTTTTATAATTGAGAACTTAACCCTTTGCCCACTGAAATACTGGGCTGCCTTCCTTTCTAAGCTGACAATGGTGTGCAGAGGTAAATCTGCTTTACTTCCCCGAGGGTGTGCAAGGAAAGCAATGAGCAGCACTGCAGGCAGATCCTCGGGGAGCCTCTGTTCAAAGGCAGCCCAGAGCCTGGGGTGGGGGTGGGGAATATGCAAGGAACTGCGAATTGTTTCCTGCAAAGCTCAGAGAATTAGCTTTGGGCTGGTAGAGGTCAAGTGTCAAGACCTGGAAGACAGCTTTCCCTAGGAAGTCGTTACTGTCTCCCTGGAGATATGTGTGTGTGCGAAGACATGCCCCAACAATAGGTACCTCTCTCCTGTCACAGCAGCATGTTCCTGAGCAGCCTGCAGAAATACTTTGACTGTTTTCAGGTCTTGGTTTTTATACTTGAAAGCTTGGGGCATTTAACACATTGCCTCCCAACCCTTTCCTTTGCTATCTTCAGGCTTCAGGAGATGAGCTCTGGCATTAAAAGAGAGCAGTGCAAGCTGCCTGCAGGCTCCTCAAATGCCCTCTTTTTCCATCAAATCCCCAGTCCACCTCGTCTTCAGAGACTACTACTGAAACTGTTTCCATTTTTAGGGATCTGTGAAAGGCAAGTTATTCTAAAACCACTACATATTCTGTTCCTATTCCAAGTGCTGGCTTTGATAGCTAAAGGGCAGCAACCAGAAAGGGTTTTGAATTCCTTCCAGTGGAGGGAGGAGCAGATGCAGACCTGATGTAATGAAATATTACATGTGATGCATACACATGCCTGCATCAAGTGCTAGCAATGAGGAAGAAGATTCTTCAAGACCTTTAGGACACCTTTCCCCACACCCCTCCCCAGTCCCCAGTAAAGTCTGTGATTGGTGTAAGATCCATCACTTGCCTGCCTTATTGTAAGGAGCTGTAAAATACACAGCCCACTCTTCAGATGAATTCTAATGTTGACAGATGCAGAAAGACATGAGGCAGGAGAAAAAGAGACTCTTTGGTAGAGCTGATCTTTATTGCTATGGTTTAGCAAAATATGTCTGAGGGAAGCAAGAATGGCCCTTTTGAATCATTTCTTGCATTTATTATACAGCCTGTGGGAGAGAGGAATGCTTGAGGCAAGCTTGCTGCACAATTTCTTGTAACAGTGCCTGCTCTGTCTGTATGTGCTGGAGAGCTTGCTCGTGTAGGAGAGCCCAATGTGATTAGAGCCATTTCTTTCCTCCCTGAGATCTGTCCTTTTGAAAGTGTCTTTTGACTTGAGCACCTGGTCTGGGATAAACCAATTTGTCACCACAATGTTTGATCGTTCACTAGGAGGAAGGACAATTTTGGCACAAGGTGCTTATTCAGAGAGCAGAATCAGTATTTATTAATTTGGTTTAACCCTTGAGGTACTGAAATTTGCTTTTCCTTTGCAATAAACAAACACTTAAAATACATATATCATGAAGCCATGGATTTCCAGCCATGTAGCCATGTGTTAGAAAGCTGTGTGCTCGAATCTATTTTCTTTTTTCTTCTGTGACTGCATGATCATGAAAATTAAAAGGTAATTGAAATGCTGTAGGAGGAATTAAAAAATAGGATCAATACATTATTAGTCACACCATACTTTATTTGGGAAGTTTCTGCCCTATTTTTTTTATTTTAAATAATCTTGTGCTTTCCTAATTCAAATACTTCCCAGGTTCTACAGAACACTATTTCCCCACTTCTATTCACAGTCTGAAAAGGAAATGCCACTGCAAGCTGCCATGTTTTTCACGCTTCATTATTGTACATTTTCTAGCACGTAATGAACTATCCCCATGAAAATTTGCAGTGAATTGTCTTGTAATTGCCTAGATATGAAGGAAAATGTGGTTAGAGTAAAATAACATTAACGTTAAAAATAGGAAAATTGCAGTTAATCCATGTGAAGAGAAATATTCCATCTCATCACAGAAAGAAGCCGTGGTGGTGGTGGAAAGAGAGAGCTCAGCATACCTTAGGGATCTGTCCCTGATGGAGGAAGGACATAGCAAAGGCATTATCATAGAGGCAGGTCTCTGCCCAGTGACCATGGGGAACCTGCAAGAGATGCCACCTTCAGCCTTCAGCCTCTGCCTAAGAAAGATATTAGTAACTTGAAGTAAAATCTGAAAAGCTCACAGTCATTATGAGGAGTTGGGTGGGTTAAGTTGTGAAAAATCATAAAGCAGGGCAAAAAAAGAGTGGGAGAGGAATTAGTGAGAGGGTATCCTAGAAGTGCAGTTCGAAAAAACAATGGTGATTTTAAGATACAGAAAATACAGATGTAAATATAAATGTGAAGACAAATGTGCAGTCCACAGGGAGGTGATCCTTCTGCTGCAGGATTTTGCAATTTGGACTGGAGAAAACTCCAGGGGCTGTCACTAAGGAGCAAATCATTTGCCTAACAGTGAGCAGGACTGAGTGATCTAATAAAGCTTTTCCGTTCCTTGTGTCTGGGGTTGGGAAATTAATGCTGGATGCGGTGCCAAACTATGTATGTTAAATGTGTCTCTGTCAGCATTGGGTAGAAGTTAATTTTGTATGTTGATGATAGCACAATCCGTACCACACTGTACCAAAGGAAAGGCAGGCAGTTAACCTGGGAGCAGGGAATGTTTATTTCATGTTTGCCTTGGGGTAAGAACTAATGGTGAATGTTGTAGAAACAGCATGCTAGATACCATCTTGTCTTTTATTTAAGTGTACTGATTTATCTCCTACGGGAGGTGGTGGAGTCCCTATCAGCTCTTGAGTCATTTAAAACTCGACTGAACAAAGCACTCATGAATAGACTCTGGGGAGCAATCATGAACTGCTTGGGGATGGACAAGATTAAATACGAGGTTTTTATCCAACTATCGTTCTGTGGATATAGAGTATTAATGGCTTGGGTGAGAGCAGGGCACTGAAGTGAGGAGATGCTGGTGTCCTCTGGCTAGGATCTTGCCCAGTCTCCATGTGCAGCAGCGAGGAAAGTCCCACCATGCTCCATGATACAGAGCATTTAAAATTAAAATCTTAAAAAAATTATTCAGGTATGTAAAGTAAACACGTTTGGGGTATGGAGCTATTGTGTGCACTTGTTGTGACCTGACAGCCACATTCCTTGGCACTTGTCCCACCCTCACTCCATCACAGCACAAGACAACGTTTGGAGAAGAGCTGCAGAGAAAATGTGTGTTTGTCACATGTCTCCAGGGCGTGATGCTTTCCAGCCATAAATACACGTGGCTGTCAGCATGACAAGATAATTACTTTATTGGTGGGTTTTCAAGAAAAATGTGGGCCAAAACTTCCTTGTTCTACTCATCAGAGAAACTTCATTGAATTTAAAATCACCATTCTTCCAAGTGAAACAGATTTGGCCCTAAATCATAATTCATCAGTTGTTGGCACCCTGCAATTTAAATCTTTTCCGCAACAAGGAAATAAATCTTTTTAAAAGTATATTAAAATCAGTATTGATTATTCCAAGCAGGAGCTCTGGATTCAGGGCTATAAATCTCTTTTTTAGGATCCCGAGTTAAAATATTTCAGCAAAACTGCTGTATAAAAAAAATCACTATGGTTTAATCATGTGGTAAATTGCTAGGATTTTTGTATGCGGAATTTATAGGGCACCATTTCTTTTAGATTAAAAGGGAACATTCCTGATTTAGCTCTGATTACTCATCTACAGATGGGGTTAATGTCATGCGTCTCTTTGGGGATGTATCTTCTTAAGTAATGGTGTCCTTATTGTGTGCTCTATGGATCCGTTGTCAAGGCATCTTTAAATATATTCTTGATGGCACATGGAGGTACCAGTAAATTATGTGTTGAATTAACAGGTAATTCAATCCACCTTGGTGTTAATCTTATTGCAAAATAACAAGCTACATAAAAGCCATTTAAGTGCAATTTAAAAAAACACTCTATGAGATATAATCTCTTTAATCAGAAACAGATTTTGTTCAATTACTTTTGGTCTCCTCTGTAAAAAACAGGGAAGCCAGATCCACCTTATCTCCAGAGATGGTGTCGTAGCACGCCCACACAGCTGGACACAGGGGTTGGGCTGGGGTGCCACCAAGGCAAACTTCTTGTGCCCCATCACCATGCAAGATGGAAATGGGGTTGGGAAAGCAGTTGTTCCTCTGCTCCCTTACCACCACTCTCCTTTGCCTGATGTCCCCGGACCAACGACCCCTTCAGGGCTGATACAACCTGCATCCCGTTCTTGACACTTTGCCTTTGCTTTGACTTTATTGACTGACTCAGGGGAGATGTGGGGTATGAAAATGCTCCTCAGCACTTCAGACTAGGAAGGCTGGCTCCGGGCAGAGTGGTCATGAGTAGATGAGCAGTACAATCTCCTCAAGTGATACCTTGCCTGATGGGGCTGCTTCCTTACAGGAGATCCAGTGTTTTCAGCCTCTGGAACACCTCATGCTTTGCTGAAGGACCAGAGCTCATGTACGTCCCTGCTGCTTCTTGGGCATCTGTGGTTGAGGGGCCAAAAAAAGTCACTTTACAAGGTCTTGCATGAGCACAGAGCAAATTATAACCCACAGAAACAAGTTTCTCTGTGCTTTCTCTTTTGCAATTTTCAGCCTTATTAGCTATGCAAAATTATTTGCTCCTCCACTATCAAATGCCTTTCCATTGCATGAATAATTGCTTGTTTTTCTGAGAAGTGTGCACTGTTTTGGTTAATTTTCAGGGTTCCTGGTTTGTTTCTGCTCTGACTGCTGCTAGCATGAGGTTTCTGAGCTTCTGCTGGTCTCCTGTGTGGCAGCTATGTGCTCCTAAGATTAGCAGCTGAATTATAGATTTCAGATCTTCCTGTCAAATCAGTCTTCAAACATATGTGTTTTTTCCCATGAGTGAAGAGCTTCCTGTTTGTGGGGGCCTCACAGCAGGTTAATTTGAATGGTCAAAAACTAAAATTAATTCCTGGAAAAAGAGCTGTATTCTTGGAAATGCTCTGTGCTGTGCACTCCTCCCTTGGAACAACTTTCAGCCCATCCTGTCACAAACTAGCGGCCAGCAGATGGGAAATTCAGAGCTCAGCAATCCCTTTCATTCATTCCACTACTTTTCTATACACAGAAAATGTTAATCCTGGATTTTTTGGTTTTTTTTTAAAAGAGTGATGTGGAATCCCTGTCTGAGAAATGGCTACAAAAATACCTCAGTATGAGCCTACAGCTGGGCTGTACATGAGAAGCACAGTCTGGATGCAAAGTACAGTACATGTATCTGGATTTGAAAGCATGGGCCTTAATCTGCTAAAAATGAATCTGTGGTCAGGTCTTGCTATAGTCCGTTTGTTCAGAAGGAGAATTAGTGATGACTGGTATCCCTTGCCCAAGGAATCTCTTTCACCAGGGAAGATGGACAACTGTGTTAGCTTATGCATAGGTATGGAGGTCCAAGTGAAGCCATTAGACTCTGTAGGACATTAAGAGACAAAGGTATGATTAATATGAGCAGAAATGAACAAGAAAAGAGTTTTCTGAGCAGTCAGAACGGCAGAAGTCCTCCAAGAACTGTGTTCAAATCATGTTTCTTTTAGTATCAGCAGCTCACGTTAGATGTAGGACCAAAGAAGCATTACTAGTGCCTAAATCTGTTCTTCCTGACCACTACACTGCCTTAAGCTAAATCCTGCTTTTGTATCCCACTTTATGCTGCATTCCCTAAGGGATATAGCATAGAAATTGCAGCCAATGAAGGGAAAAGAAATAGTAACTTTATAATAACTTTGCTTCTTCTAGATTCTGGCTTATGGAATGGCCAAAGCGACACATGATATGCGACAGCACAGCTTTTGCAGCTGCTCTAACAGCTCACAGAAGGTTTCCCAGGGCTACCATTACCTTGCACAGCCCTGTATGCACAGGGTCTATGCCTTTTTCCTGTCCTTGCAGCACCCTGCAGCACACAGCTTAGTGGGGCAGCCCAGACCACCAGTGCTGGCTCTGCTTCCCTGCAGCAGAGATGTTGTCACCATGTCCTTCAGGTGTCCTGCCGAGCCCACCTATGTCACTGGAACAGCCAGACAGAGAATGAGTGGGGCAAGAATGAGCTTTACTGTCTCTCTCCAGAAGAAAATCTGTATTGTGAATAGAGCTCTGCACAATAGATAAGGCTTCTCAGATGAAAAACTGCTTCCCCTTCCCAGCGGAGTCTAAAATTTCTTCTGATGGTGATGACGCCTTGAACAATGACAACCTTCATTCATCTCTTCTGGCCAGGAGAGAGCTGAGAGTTCACGTTTTAAGCTCTTTCACAGCACTGAAGGCACATAAAAGCCTCTCATCACTGTTCAAACACAGTCCTCCATTAGGAGTTATTTAAGCAGGAACTGCTTTCCCTGCTCCAAACCTCTTTGTATGAAATCCTTCCAGCACCGCGTGTGGCATCCGCCAGCAGCTGATCTGGTGTGCTCTGTGCTGGACATATCAGTAATGGATAGTTAATTAACCTGATCCATCAGTCAGTTCCTTTCCAAGGCTCTATTGATGATTTTAAAGCTTAAATGTCATATCTCCTTTCTACCTTTGTATCGTTGTCATATATTAAAAATATTAATAAATGAGACTAGAGGCCCCATTTGATTATTATAATTTTTCTTCACATGCTTCATTTGCTGGGCCATTCTTATCAGCCAAGTTGTCTTTATTTGCCAAACTCTGTCAGGACTCGGAGTTGCTCTTTTAGCAAAATGCAGTGTGATCCCAAATTGGTTTTCAGCCTTTGTCTCCATATCTTTGTTGTTTTCCCAAGAAGCTAAAATAAAACCACAAAACAATCAAAAGTTAGTAGATTTGTTTTAGCTGTCAACAGTGACATTTTTTTCTCCGTAAGAACTCTTTTGGTTATGGAAATGGCAACATTTTCCTGCTAAGAAGGTATTTCTTTTCTGCTGGAGATAACATAAAAAGAATGGTCTTGCAATTAAAGTGATTTTGAGCAAAGTTTACTCCATGCCTAGCCTGTTCCAGCCTTCTTGTGTGACCTTGGATATATCCCCCAACTCCTCACGATTCTCCTCTCTCTGGTAATCAGGCTCTGCAAAGGTATTGCCAAATTAAAGGTCAGGCTTTCAAAAGTGATGAGTGGCTTTGTTTCTCTGATTTTATCTGTGAAGGCTGGATACTCCAGCACCTCTGAAAATGAGGCCCTGTTACAGAAATTTGTTGTGAAGGAGGGTATCCAGCAATGCAGGCACCTAGAATAAATAGTTGCTTTTTAAAATCTTGGCTGATGCCCATGAATGCTTGTAAAGTACTTTAACATCCAAATGTTGGAGAATGGAGAATGATTTAAATGTTTTGAAGTTATTCCCAGGACTAGAAGTTTTCAGAACTGTGTCACAAAAAGGGGAAAAAATTAATATAGCAGATGTAATGAGGAAATGCTCAGAGTTAAGGGAAAAGAAGATATTTTCCTTAACCGCTGTTGATTTGCTGTAGTTTGGTCTGGTCCCCTTCTTTCAAGACTGACATAAATCTTCTCAGCAACGGAGCTTTCCTGGGAGCTGAGCAGATGCTTGCTGAATCATGGAATTTAACTCCTTCTTGGCAGCCTGCAGGCAGCACACACTCATTACTCTGAAGGGTATTAGTTTAGGAACAATTTGCTGACTTACACCCCAGGAGTATCTGGCCTGTGACATGTCCACCTGTTTGCCCATTTCCTAGTTATCTCTTCCCCACTCTGATGTCCAGGCTCTGCAGTGGAGACAACCCCTCCTGCCAGCCCAAGGGTACTCCCACAGATGCCTTGCACCATGCTTGAGCAGAAGGTCCCTGCTCCAGCCCAGCACCATGCAGAACTTGACAAGGGTGGCTGCCTCCCTGTGGATGAGCAATGGTCCTGGGGCAAAACTGGGGGCAAAAGGGCTCAGAAGAGAATCTCAACCTTGACCAAAAGTAACCCTGCTGTTTAGGGGCTGCCTGACAGGTGGGATCCCTTCCAAGGAACTCCATGCTTGAAAGGTGAGACAAGTCTCATGAACAGGTTATTATCTCAAGCAGACAAATCCTTCAGCAGGTTAGGCTTTTTTTTTTTGTATACCTCAAACAAAGAGCCAGCACAATCAAAGAACTGTAAGATCTTTCTTTTTCCTTTTTTTTTCTTTGCTGCCTCTGTCATTCCCTTTCATTCCT
>NW_008674285.1:36551-49409 GCF_000695815.1 Acanthisitta chloris
CTGTCTTCTGCTGAATATACATCAAATAGGAGGTGAAGCACTGGCAGTCTTCACAGGAGAAGCCAGGCAGTGAGGGAGAGGGTGTCTTGCATGCCGTTTCATTAATTTATTTTTCCTTCTCTTCAAGGAAAAAGTAAATCTGGGTGACCCAGAGCAGTTAAAAAAAATGTGTGTGTGTCATGGGCTGGGAAGGACCCTGAGAACTGTGCAATGAGTGCAGGTCATCTGCTTCTGCTGCTAGACTAAATGGGTCTGCAGTGGCACTGGAGCTAAAGGGTCCTGGGTGTTGCCAGAACCCCCAAGACCAGGGTGAACTGTTGCAGGCAATATCTCTCTTGTGGGTGCTACAGAGATGCTGCCCCTACCCACACCTGGCACGATCTACCTCTTCCCCTTTAGGAAAATCGATTTTATTGAGGTCCTCTAAAAAACAGGTCTGGCACGACCTCACGACCACTTCAGGTTAATGTCTTCCCCCTCTCCAAATGTTTCTATCTGTTCTTTTAGTCTCACCTATAAAGTGTAATTTGCCTTTTCAAACTAGCACTGGTGCATGCTCCCTTCTGCATATGCATCAGATATGATAATGGCAATAAGCATTACCTTGGCCTGGAGAAAAGCCTTGTTGTAAACCTGCTTTATTGTGCTGTTTATTAAGCATGAATTAATCTTGGAAATGATATCACAGAGGCCATTGCTGCTCTTACGATTCACACTTGCTTTGTGAAGCTTTTGCTTGGGGGGCTATTTCTAACATTTGCCTAGTTTCCTTTCAGGGGTTGTGTTGTTAGTTATCTTGCTTGCAAACAGGATTCACTGAATACCTGGCAGTAAATACCATACTTATTAAGGGAAATCAGATGTACAGGCAGGTAGAAGAGCTGCCAGATCCAAGATGACTGAACTGTACTTTCTTTGTTCATGGGTCAAACAAGACAATCTCCAGCTATGTAACGCCTGGAACTATCACAGCAAGACCCCTGGGGCTTGAGGAAAGGCAACACCACAAACACCTTTATGCCCCAGCTTGCTATACTGAGAAGAGCCTTGGAAGTCCATATTTCTGAAACCAAACCTTTACACATGTGGATATCAGCCAAGCGTTGTTCTGGATCTTACACTAGAAGGTGAACTGAGAGCACGTTTTGACTCAGGTGCTGTAATGTGCTTTTATTGCTGTGCTTTGAAATACATCTTTTCATTTCTCCCCAGAGCACCAGGGCTTTCTGGCAGTTTGAACTGTGTTACATAGTGTTTGGGCCATGAAAATTTTTGGGTTTTTTTCTGGTTTTTGTATTGCTTTGCTGAACACCTTCAAGGACCACCCTGCTGGGCATCTCACTGGTGATGCTCACAGGAGCAACACTCACACGAGCAACACACACAGAAGTGGTTTCAGACTGGTTCTTAGCCCACCTTGATCGTTCCCTCCTTGCTCAATGCTGCTGATGACTGGCCAAAGTGGAATAGGTGCATTTTCAAGGCTCAGCACCTGGCAGGGGGAAATTTTTTTTTGGTAGGTTTCTTGTTCTACCAAGCAGAACCTAATGAGTCTGACCCTGCTTGCCCTCACCTGAGGAAGGACTGAGAGATGTGCGTGGGTGAAAGTGCACCATCCTCTGTGTCACGAGGAGCTGAAAAATCCATTATCCCCCGTAGCACTGTCTGTGACAGGAACGTGCTGCTGCGGCTCCAGGCTGGCGCGTTGACGGCTTGAGGTTGTGGCAGTACAATCCATCTACAGAATTTTGTTTCATTTGTAAGCCACAGATTGTAAAGGGAGTGGCCTTCTTTTTAAGCTCTGCTACTATAGAGGTAGCCAGATGGTTTATGGTATGATAGTGGGTCACAGAAATGTCTCTAGAAACGCTTATGTGTTATATCTGTGTGAGACAGGTCATCTGCAAAGACACAGATGAGATTCTCCATTTAAAGAATACAGCAGCAGCTTGATTTATATGGAACATGCAGCTAAGGTTGCAGTCTCTGAAAAAGCAGGTCTCCCTTTTTTTTTTTTTTTGCGCAGATAGCCTTGATTTCACTGCAAATAACATATCCAAACCAGACAGCAAAGGTGCACAGTTCTCAAGTTGTTACGCAACAGGCATTTATTCCCCCCTCATGTTGTGTGGTTCCTATGTGAAGCAGCAGATAGCTCTGGAAAGCTGTTCATCTTCCCTTGTCACTGTCTGGTCTGTTTTTATTTAGATCTGGCACATTTTAAAATGCATCTCGGACATGCTGTTGCACTGAGGCTGTTGATTCACTAACACACATCCTCCCAAAGCCTCATCCAGCTCTATGCCCTTCCTGGGCTTGAGGGGCTGAGCTGCCCTGTCCCACACCAACCCTCCTTGGATGTCCTCCCAGGGTCCAGGCATTGGAGACCATGCTGCTGCTGCTGCTGAGCTTGATGCTTTGCCCCTCATCTAAGAATAGCCTTACTGTCTTGAACGCCTGCCAGTTCCTGAAAGCTTGGCAAGCAGAGAGAAGAAACACAGCCATTATGTAATGGTTTCTCCTGGCCAAGAAAAAAATCCCATTTATTGATCTCCTGTCTGAAAACCTCAGTAACTCTGTGTAATTGATGACCAGCTGTTAAGAAAAGCTGTTTGGAGGAAGAACATTTATAATTAAAGAACAGACACTTCAAATTCAACTCTCCCTCCATTTTATCGTTGTATTTCTCTCTGCTGTCTCAGGGCACAACCATCCTGCCTGGGCCTTTAAGATTCTCATTTCAAACCAATATATGTCTTTCCCAGAGAGCAATGCTGTGTTCTCTAATTTCACTCCCTGTGCTACAGAGGGGAACTATTCATGGAGCTGTGTGAGAGAAAGAGATTAAGGAAATATCAAGACTAACAGATGGGAAGCAGGCAGTGGATGACGTGTAGGCAGGCTGATGTTACAGCAAGTCTTATCTTGTTAGCAGAAATATGTTGCAATAAGCAGAGTTCTGGGAGAGGGGTGGGTTTTGAGCATGGAATCAGAGAAGACCTTTCTGTCTGATGAGGGACCTGGCTGCTTCTAAAAGTGTCAGATTATTTCATGCCCTGGTAGCCCTGAACATTTAGACCTTGATCCTGTTTTTCCAGGTCTGCCCATCTCCGCTGTGCTTTTGAGGTGAAAATATTTCTGGGGTTCTCTGATGAAAGTGTGACTGTCCCCGTTTGTTTGAGGGAAACCTGAAATATAGGTCATTCAGCTTGGCTATACAGCATAGCTCCCCCAGGCCAGTGGCTATCCACAAGTTCAGCTACAACCTGCCTCTCCTCCCCCCTCACACACACTCTGAGTAAGGCCTACACTGGAAATAGACAATTTAGCATGAGAATTATATTGTGCATTTAAATGTAAATTGCCGGGGAATTGACAATTGCTTTGTTTGAATTGTAATGATTCGAGTATTCTAGTACAAGTGGATTGGTTTTTTCCCTCGAATACATTTTAACTGGTATTTATGTCCTTTTACATCCATGGAAAGCACAAATATGCACGTGTCTTTAAGCTTTCAGCTGTAAATCCTTGAGCTGTCACATTCCCGTTAGGATACTCATTTCTATGACCTCTCCTTCAATTGTAGACTGGCACTCTTTTTCTCCTCCCCCTCTTTGCTATTTTTTTTTTTTTTTGAAGATCTCTTATTTTAATTCAAGGAGACAAATTCTCAAGTCCAAAAAGAAAATATAGCTTGGGTCCTCTCCTGCTCTGCAAGCACCAGTGGCAATGGTCCCACTCTGCCTCTCCCCCTCACTGCCTGCAGATCAGATCATCACCTTGGCAGCCAGGCAGAGCCTCTGCAGAATCTGCTAAGCCCAGAGATTCCTTACCAGCCCTGCCAGCTGAAGGTACCAACTCCATCTTCCAGGCTTATCAACCCCTCGATCCTGATGCTCACCATCAGCTCAGGATTTGGTTGCTGGAGCTGAGCAGTTAATATGCAGGTGGTCTGATCCCATTGCTTGCACAGAGCACCAGGAAATGAGACTGATCAGACAGTGTATTTTTCCCATGGTAGGCAGAGAGAGGGGTTAAAAACAGATGTACACAGATCTGTTCACAGCAAAAACCTGGTTTCATCCATGAATGCTCCTATACTGTTAGCAGGGTACCAAGCACCAGCCCTCAGCACAGACAAAAGGCACTACAAGTTCATTCTCAGGCTTGGCCCAGAAAAGGATATTTTTTACCATTTAAAGAGCTAATAAAGTGAGGGAAGCCAGGGGTTAATCACCTCTACCTTCCCCATCAGGTTTAACAGCCACTAGTGGGAAAAGCCTGCGTTTCAGCTCTGTTTGCTAGGTGGGGAGCAGTAAATACCATTATTCACAGAGTCTTTCTGAGGTGCAGCCAACTTTCAGGAATGCTGTATCTCAGTCCAAACAAAACCTGCATGTTTCTCCTTGGTCTGGCCTTGTTTCTTGAGGCTGTTTCACTGATTGATACAGGAGATATAAACAAAAATTGAAATAACACATGCCTGGTAATATAAACAAAATGCTTACAGCAGAGAGAAGATTGCAAAATCAGCAGCTTGCAGGGCTCAAATGCAGCCAGCCAGTCCTGAAACCAAGCCCTTAAGGAAACAAATAAACAAATAGAAATAAAACCTACTGCCATAAGCCCCTGACCTTAATTGTGTGGATATATGTCTGTGAAAGGTAGAATCAAGCTTTTCCCTCCCAGTCTCCATGCTAATTCCTTTGGCTTCAGCGGCATGAAATGCTCAGTAGCCCCACCTCATCACCCTCTCTCCTCCTTATCCGCTCTAGCAGCCAGGAAGGAGGTCATATCTGTCACTGTCCTTCTGCAAAGGAGACCCAAATGTTCACTCCCACCAGTCCTGGGCTTTTCTCCCAGTTCTTGCCCAACTTCCAGCACAGGTGTCTGGAGCAGCAGTCATTCACCTCCTGACCTTGACTGAGGAGTCAGTGACAACTGCATGTTGTTGCTGATGAGTTTTCCCTCACTAACACACATAAACCTCATGGATGGGGAATGGCTACTGGAGAGTTGGAGAGGCTTGATGTAATTTTCTGAGCCATAGAAGTGTATCTATACTGAGTTTCCTGCAATTGTTTCATAATTCATAGCATTTGAAAAAATCAGCCTTAGTGATGCTTAACATTTGTGTTAAAATCACAGAATCGTTAAAGTTGGAAAAGACCTTCAAGTCCAACTATTTACCAAAATCTACCAATTCCACCACTAAACCCTAAGCACCCCATCCAAATGTTTTTGTACCTTTCCAGAGGCAGTGATTCCATCACCTTCCTAGGCAGCCTTTTCCAGTGCTTGACAAAAGGCATCTGTTCAACTAAGGCAAAAGGCCAGGCAAGATGCACATCCCCTGGGTGCATCCCTGGTGCTTTCCTGGGTGCACCCCCAAATGTATCCCCACTGTACCTCCAGGTCCATTCCTGGATTCATCCCCTGGGTGCACAGATGGATTCATCTGCATGGCCATGCAAGAGCACAGGGTTCTGCCTTCCAGAAATTTAGAGTCTTCCCAAGGCTCTGAAAGGTTGAGCCTCATTTCTGAAATGAGCCAATCATTTCTGGAAGTATTTCCATGGGAGGTACAGACACAAGAGCTGAAGAAGCCCCTGAGCTGTGCTCCACGGGGAAGAGGGAGCAGGGTCAAGCCTGTGTACTGTTTCTCTGTGGTACATCGAAGCTCACCCTTGTGCCCTCACTGATGGACCTGGCAGTGCATTTTCAGAGCGGCAGCTCCTGCTGTGGCCAGGTGGGAATTCTCCCCAGGGTGTGCTTTTACTCTCTTTAAATATCTCAGTCTTCAAATTCTCTTTCGAGCCTCAGACAAAAACATGACAGCTATCCCACAAATCAGCCATCTAAAAGATAAAAAAGAAGTCACATTTAATTACTCCTGAAGGGGAACTTATACATGAGGAACACTTATTAGTGCAATATATTTTTTCTTTTGTAGCTTTGAGCTGATCTCTAATAGCACCAGCGAAGTCCCAGCGTAACCTTGGAGTGTGTTTCATTATCATTCAGATGGAAACTGCTGTCTTATGACTGCAGTTTTAAAATACAGTACATTTTTATAATTTCTAAGTAGGCAATCAAGTGGACATAACACATGAAATTATATCCATTCTTGGCACCAAACCCTGCCCTTCACTTGCCCATGCCATTCCATGGATATTAAGGCAGAGTACAGCTGAGGGCTGGATTACAACCCCAGGGCAATCCTGCAGTCCTCTACTCTGACAATAACAATGCAAACATGCAGGTGTTTATGGACTCACTAATTTTAATTTTAAAGCCTCCCTCCCTTCCTCTCCTTTCTTCACCATGAAGGCAACAGGGCACAGGCAGCACGTGGCTTCTGGATGGAGAAAACATGACCCATGAGCTGGTCCTTATGATGGTTGTGTCACCAGGAGCTTCAAATGCTGCTGTTTGCTCTCAGCACTGACCTGAGGGTACCAATGTCTTTGGCCGTTTTCCTCCCCTCAGGCAACTCTCTGAATTTGCAAATCCATTCCCTTAGCTAATTAACAGATGGAAAAGGCAAAACTAATCAATCATTTCCCAGTAGGGCTGCTAGTAACCTGTCAGTTCAGCAACCAAAGAGGGTCTGACCTGGCCCCATTGTTCCATTGTTCCCAGGCAGGCATCTGAGCATCCTGCTTCATCTTGGACTTCGTTTCAGACTCAGGACAAAGGAGGATGAACATTTAGCCTGAAGGACACACAGTCTGTTGGAAGTTCAATTTTTTTCTTGCCTACATTAGAAAACTGTTGAAAAAATGCTGTATTTCAAGAAAGAACAGTAAAAGAGAATCGGAATATCTGGGCGATGTTGGAAGCCAACAAATATTTGGGAGGACAGATGTCTCCCTTCTACTGATGATGGAATTCATATATTTCCATTGTGACTTAATACATAGGCAGGAAAAATTACAAAGATGGAGAAATTCTCATTAATTTTAGCTCTACTGAGTACTCAGGTCATGATGAAGTAATGCTACAAAATATGACATATCTCACATAGGTGTGTTGCTGTATTGACTTTGAATTAGATTTGTCACGAGAACTGGAGACACTCTTGGCATCTCCAAGAGTCTTTCATGGCTTCCCAATGCCCAAAGGCAGCCTAGGCTTGGTCACCTGAGCTGGTTATCCATGAGCAGTCGATGTTTGAGGTGCTGGGAGGCCTCTATGCTTGTGAGCTTGGGCAGCTCAGCGCCAGGTCCAAGTGCTGGGACCACCCTAGTGCTATGAAAACAACCTGCAGTACCTGAGGCATCGTTGTCAACTCACTTCCAAATCTGCTGGGAATCCCAGACATTAGAGCCACTCACCTTAAATGCAGAGCAATCAGCACAGAGATGCTGGCATTCCCTTTTCTGTTGCATAAATGAGTGTGCTTGTAATCTGCTGTGAGGTATTTGAATCATAGAATCATAGAATACGCTGAGTGAGAAGGGGGACACACAAGGATCATTGAGTACAACTTCTGGCCCTGTATGGGACAGCACCAGAACCCCCACTATTTGATAACTGAGCTCGTGAGCATCTGCAAATACCCTGTGTTTTGCTTTAGAGACTGCCTTTCTCCTATCTGTAGGATGCAAATTACTGTGTTTCTGGATATCTTGCAATTTTTAATGTATTTATTTTTATAACACAGCCAGGAGATAAGACTTTCTCCCATGACCTGCAGAGGCAACTGAGTCACAGAGAGACAGTATCAGCTCTTAAGAAAGGCTTGCAGGGAGAAGATGCGATTTCTTATACATGCTGGCATTCTCATACAAGCCCCACAAGGGCCCCTAAAATGTCCACGTGATCATCCCACAAGGTGCATTGCACTGGTAGGCAATGTGCTTCTCTTGAAAGGAGCTGAAGTGGGGTGGAAACACGATTTGCTGGATGGGACACCTCCACTTCACTGCATCCCTGGCACTCTGCCCTGCCTCCCTCCCCTTCCATCTGCCAAACATTTCCATGAGCTGCCATCAGCACTGCAAGTGGATTAGGTTACCCAGACTCAAAAGAGAGCTTCTTTGTGGCAGAAAAATGCCTCCATTTGTTAGTTAAACCTCAGAAGTTTTCCCCTGGCAGAGGCTCAAGTATGTGTCACAGGAGCAATGGTTTCACTGCTGTCTTTGGGGCCTTGCAGGTTTTCCAGGTCTCTAAGACCAGCCATGTTGCTTCTCTCAGGTTTCCCTCAGTATTTCCCAACATCTCTGCCTGATTTTTGAAGGCGACCACCTTCTGAAAGCAAGTGCTGCTTCAGATGTGACAGCCAAATGAGACACCTAGAGCTGTGAGCAGCAATGAGCCTGACCCTCCCAGGGCATAAATAAGAATAGAAGAGAATAAAGGTCAGGTGGGTTTACTAGGGATTGACTTCCTATTTTTTGTGCTCCTCTTTGCATGTGAATTTTGTTTCTAATTTTCTCCTGCCTTCCTCACAGCATTGCTGCCTGAGATACAGCCCTGCCAAAAGCCTCTGGGGACAACAGGCACTGCCATGTGCCAATGCTGGCCAGAGCAAATGGGGTGATAGACAGTCTGAGATGTTCTCCATCCCTAAGGAAGGGGATTTAGTGAAGCTCAAGAGTATCTGCCAAAGCCACATTTAGCACAAGGAGCTGATTGCAACACTCACATTGCTCACTGCAGTTTTATAAATATAACCAGCCCAGGCATGATCTCTCCTGACACTGAATGAAGAGATGCAAGGAGAGGCCCTGATATTCTGTTGCATGGAGTTGTTTGAGGTTTTAATCTTCACAACACTCCCTTAGCATACAGGTGACAGTGTCCAGCACACTGTGGTGGGTGGGTATAGCTGCAGGAGAGGAGGACAGGGTCATCTCCTTTGCTTTCCATGTCTGTCCAGAGCAGGAGTATTTTCTTGCTTGTCTCTGCATTACTTGACAGAGTGTTTGTTCCTGGGCCAAGTTCAGGAGTCACAATCAAGACTCCCTGTCCCACACCAAATCTGTGTCTGACCACAGGCATGCCTTTTGGGGCAGAAACCTTGGGCTGTCCTAGCACATACTGCAGAAGGCAACACTCAGAGGTTGCTTCCTTAAATACCTCCTGATCAGACAATAATACTAATCAGGGGAAGCTCTTTCCCCTTACTAATGAGCTGACGCTATGACATTGAAGCATCCGATGCAGCAGTGATCATATAGTGATGAAAATCTGGGACCCTGTGGAGATGCTGCTGGTTTGGCCCCATACCAAGCAGAAGCAGGGTCCATGGTCTTTAAAAAGCATGGGTATTTTCCCCTGAAAAAGTCAGGATTTGTCAGCAGCTACTCTGCTCATTCCAGCTCACCTCTGGAGTACCCAAGGTTTGATCTTTTTCTCCTTAAGTTTAAAGGTGATTCTGTGTTCTGAGCTTTATTGATTGCAGACATCAATTTCCAGTGGAGCTGCAGCTACAGCTGCAGTAAATTGAAGCCAACTGAAAGCAGGATTTCTCTCTTAGTTATCTTTCACAAATGTCTCCAAAGCAGTTGATGGAGCCCAAGGGGTCATGGGCTGTGAGCTGCTCTATGGTCCCTACTGGGATTGTGTCCTTCCCAGTTGCCGCAGCCAGAAGGACCACAGCACTCCAAGTGAATTGTCCATTCCAAAGTGCCTAAAACGTGGGATAAATAAGAACATTTAGGGGGAAAAAGGAGAGGAATTGTGACCAGAGAAAACTTCTTGCTCAAATACGTGTACCTGTTCTTAACGCCTAATGGAGAAAGACACCTAATGGTTTCCAGAGCTCAGTATCTGGATAAAAACAGAGTGCAGAGGTGGTGGAGTGACAATATCTGTTAATGAAAAACCAGGATATATGGCTTGGGCTGTCGAGCACTTGGCCCAGCGCTCGGCCAGAGCAAATCGGCTGAGCTGAGCTGGGATCAGCACCAGCGATATTCAATTCTCTTCCTTGTCAAATGCCATAAATTAAAAACAGAATAAAAAGCTTTTAAGGGATGTGCTCACTGACAGTTTAATATAAGTGGCTGTGGGATCATTTTCTACAGATAGGTTTATATGGGGAAAGAAATTACAACTCGCTTCATAGCAGGCATTTTACTGTTATTGCAGAGTTTCCTGATGTGCTTATTCATATGGGATGATTTTCCAAACAAGCATCATGTGGTGGGGCAATGGGTCACTGTGACTGTCTGGCTGTGTAATATGTGCCCTAACTGCTGCACCCATGCCAGGCTGAGATGGGGCAGATGTAGCTGAAAGGTCAGCAGGACTTCTCTTTGCTCCAGTGGTGAAGTCAACCTCTGCTGAGGGACACAGCTCTGAATGCCAGGCCACATCTCCAGCCACCAGACATGCCTTTGTTGTCATTCTCCTTGCCTCCTGCCCAGCTCTGCTGACACAGAACCACAGCAGTGCCCTCATCCAGATGTGTTGCAGTGCATAAATCCATTGCCCATCTTACATTTTGATTAAGAGAAGAAAGTCCTCAGAAAATGCAATTTAAATGGACAGAAACTGCGTAAGAAATTTAGCTTCTAAGGTTTAAATGATTAGTTTTGGCCGACATGAAAATTTCACTCAATCTTGCAGTATTTTAAATTAGTTGGTTTCAAAATTTCTATTTTTAATTCCTTCAAAAGCTTTAGTTGAAGATAGGATGAAACAGAGTTTAGTCAACCAAATATTTACTTCTAAATCTTTGGGTTTGTTTGTTTTGGGGGTGGTGGAGGGTGGAAAGAACAACTTCATGACAACTCAAAATATTTTTTCTTCAATTTTTCAATTTTAGCATTATGCAAAAAATCACATGGGTCACATTTCTGAATAATATTATTGCATCTTCTTGGCTGTTGATACCTAAGTCACCAGCACAAACCACTTACGATCTGTGAGGCCATGGTGAAGTAATTTGTGGTTGCTCTGTGGAATCTGTTCTTTTCATAGTGCTTACATTCAGAATATGGGTAACAGACTTTCACAATTTTGCCCACTTTCCTGCTGCTTTTTTTCTCTTTGTAGTCATCTTCACAGCTAAGTATGAAGAACCCTCTGGACCAAAGTTTCAAGAATTCTAAGGTAATGCAAAATTTAATTTTAATGTCCCTGGATTTATAACAAAGATGGCACCTCTCATAATGTTAATATTACTATCGAAGAAACTTCATTAGTATTATGGGCTTGGCTCAGTGCTGATGAATGCCAGTGGAAACCCTTCCACTGAGTCCAGCAGGCTTTGTATCAAATCATATTTGCATCTGAAGATGTACACCAGCTACATACAATCTAGGATAGAAAAAGGTCAGCTTCTTTGGAATGGAAAGGTTAAGAGAGTACATCATTCCTTTTATGCCTTTGTATGCACAATTTTTTAAAAGCCTGTCATAAGTAATCTTCTTTACTCCAGATCTGACCATTTCTTTTCTACCTGGAAAAATGTTTTTCTTTTAAAATTAGCATTAGGAAAGAATATTAAAGGATATTTTTTAAAAGTGAGATACTAGGAATAAAAAGGGTTTGGGCTTGTTAATACTTTGAGTTACTTTCCAGTATGTAAGTGCTCTAAGTGCAAAATCAAAAGATTTCAAAAAATGCACCAGAGAGAATTTCGTTTTTTAGGCAGAGTCAAACCAGTCACCTTCCTCAGCTTCTCCAGTGACCACCTGTGTCACTGAAATTTCTCCTCCCTGGCTTTCCTGTGCAGCAATGCTTTGGCCAGATTTACAAATGCAATGCTTTGACTTTCCTCTCTTTAAGAAGTGCCAGTCCTTGTGATCCTTTTTTAGTTCTTCTTTGGTTTGATCAAAAAAAATTGCTCTGACTGGTTTGATGGCATCATTGTACATTGTGAAGCCCTTCCTTAAACACCTACTGCAACCTGGATATTGTTTCCATTAGTTTAATGGAAATAGTGGTGCAAGTATGGAGTTGCAAGGAGACAAGTATGGAAAAAGCTGAGCTGCTGCCAGGGATGTCTGGGTGTTGGTGGCATTTGCACTTTTGCCATGGTAGTAATGTTGTTAGTAAACATATTCTTCATGCCTGACTTGTACCTGATTTGTATCTGCTTGGATGCAAGTTAACTCCACGCCTTTTTGTCCTGCAGTTTTGGTTGTGTTATCTTGATCCAAGTTTTTCTTTAGTCTAAGCCCATTTTTCCCATCTCTCTGCTCCTGCCCTGGAACACACCTCTCACCCTTTGTTTACATGCATGCTCACGTGCATGCCCACCCAGGATGAAGAACTGCTGATGCAATTATTACTATTCTAGCTTTCAGCAACACCTTAACTCTTCTGAATGGGATAATCGATACACTCTGCTCCACTGGGAATGGCAATGGCTGACTGTGCTGCTCTGTAACACCAGATGAATAGTTAAATGTGGGTGTATTTTCATCTGGTGCAGCCCAAGGCTCCCAGCTGCCAGCAGCTCTTAGCTCCTCACTCACGTGTATGTGAATTTTCCACAAGCCTGTGCTGTACAATGACCATTCAAGGCAGAGATTCCTTTGTTTCTTTTGTGTATCCTTAGTCTAATGCTATCCATGTTTGTTATGTATTAATCATTTTTATGGTCATCTCTGTGTGATTCCTTCTATAAATAACATGCTCAAATCTCTCGCCTATCTGTTTACCATAGCTAATTCTTTAAGTTGGGCATTTCTACCAGAGCTGTAGCCTAGATGAACACAGATAAAAATCATAACATAGGCTTAGTTGTAGTAAACCAGGATTTTCTTGGTTCTGCTGCAAATCAAGCCTTTCAAATAATCTTTTTATTCCATCTCTATAAATACTGTACAGTGGTGACAAAAGACAGGTACAGGTTTCATACTTAAAGCTGTTGTGTTAGTGGCTGGCATTAAATACATA
>NW_008674285.1:49430-55903 GCF_000695815.1 Acanthisitta chloris
CTCCCGAAGGAGAATTCTCCAGGGAGGGGGAAGAGCTGTGAACCAGTGACTGCAGAGTGTGCCTTGGAGATATGAAGTTAGGAGGAGAAGCTGAAAACGTGATATGTCTTTTTCAGTTTGACCTCAGCCTCTAATAGTGTTTGGCAAGTCAGCCTGGCAGATAAATTGGTTCATATTAGAAAATGGGGTTGATTTATTATGAAATTGATTGCAGCCCTGTCCTGTGCTGAAGGCATTAGCGATAACAGCATCGAGTGCCTCAGCTCTTAACTAATGGGCTTTCCCCTGGCTCTCCGCTACTGCCAGGCGTTTACCCACAGCCAACAGCATCTCCAGACACCTCTGCTGGTCCCTCCTCATGGGTGTGAAATCCTTCCCAGGCAGGGCTCTGTCAGGGAGTGCAGGTTGGTCTTCCTAGAGGGGCTGGGGTCTTAGGAACCTGCAGCTGTCTCCTGCTCCATCACCTTTGGGCAGGGCAGGCTGAGATGCTCTGGAGGCAGCTGGTGTTTCCCAGAACACACACACCTGCAGACACAGGGCCAATGCAACCTTTGCAACCAGAACCTTGAAATATCCAAGCACTGCATGTGTTTCGCTGACAACTGTTTTCTGAAAATGGAAAGGGTTGCTGGAAATATGGAAAAGTATCCACCAAACTTCTTCTGTTCAATGAATCATAGAATGGTTTACATTCGAAGGGACTTTAAAGATCATCTAGTTCCAGTCCGTCTGCCATGGGCTGGGACACCTCCCACCAGACCAGATTGCTCAGGACCCCATCCAAACTGGCATTAAACACTTCCAGGGATGGGGCATCCACAAATTCTCCAGTTGTGGATGCGCCAATGTCTCACTACTGTCACGGTAAAGAATATTTTCCTAATATCTAATCTAAATCTGCACTCTTTCAGTTTGAAGCCATTACCCCTTGTCCCATCACTATATGCCCATGAAAAAAAAAAGGCTTTTCTTCCTGTCCTCCTTTTCTTTGGTAATATTAAGAAGTCCTTAAGACACAAAAAAAAAAAAAAAAAGAAAAGCCATCATCGAATGTAATGAAGAAGTTTCAGTACTATTTGAAAACAAAGATGTATTCACCCACAATGGCCACAATCTTCAGTGCAGTTTCCTCAAATCCCTCAACATGCTGGGGAATAGACTTTCCATCTGGAACTGATTAAAACACAAATGAACAAACCAAACATAGTGACTATTTGGACCCTGTAAGCTATTTGGGATCTATCTAATATGGGAAACTCTAATCTGCTACTTGCAGTATGGATACAGGTGCAATAAATATAAAACAGAGCATGTCTGGTGTCAAGAGTCAGACTCTCATGTTCCTGCCTTTCTCTTTGGACACTGCTTCTGGGCCCTAACTCTAAGAAGCAAAGGATTTTCCAGTTGATTTGCTATAGTGGTAGTTAAGACTTTTTCAGGAGTTGTGCTTGGAAGTCACTGAATAGCACAAACTGAAATATTTAGTGGCTGGTTTAAGCAATATTTTCCAATATTTTTGAAGGAAAAGGGTTTTCAATTATTGAAATGCACCTTTAGACATTTTTCAAATGAAAAATTTCAATATGAAAGAACTGTGTGGCTTGAAAGGAAAGCTCATTGCAAGAGAGACTGTAATTGGACAAAACTGAAAATAAACTTTTCAAAATAACTGAAAACAAATTGATTTGGGGGATGAAGAAGGTTAAATTTTCATAAATGTTTTCCAACTACTCCCTGCCAGTCAGTCTCATGTTGGCAATTATTTTGCATAAATTATTTTTCAGGTAGCAATGACACTTGCTACACCACACCTCTGCTGGTCCCTGCTCCCGACAGTGACACAAGGTTGTCTTACTATGCTTTTGCCATCAACTTCAGTTGCAATTTGATGTATGAAAAAGCCATACAGTATAACTGCCCTGCAGTAAGGAACAATTGCGCAACATAAACCTTTTTAGAGAACAGCTGTTTCTGCAGAAAGCACTCAGTATGTCTCCAAACCAGCGTTGGAGACAATGTCTTTCTCTTTCCTATCCTATCAAAAAGTAGGACACATCCAGCAACAGCTGCCAAGAAGCCTAGAGACACTAATGTGTGTCTTCTTGGAGCAAAACATTCATGTGGCCAAGAACCAAAGCCATCTACTTTAACACCCCAAATTCTCTCAAGACAGTGTCATACCTGTCATCCTAGGGTCTAGGTCTAGTGCTCACTAAGGCTGCTGAGCCCTGGGTGTGTTCACCAAGAAGTGTTCCTCTCCAGTATAGGTGTGATAGAGCTGAAGGCCCTATAGCAGCCATAGCCTGTTCATTTAACAGCAGTCCTAGGAAGAATTCACCACAGACTGGCAAAGGGCAGCTGTCCCTCCATTGGCACCAAGCAGATAATATACAGATATGAGTAAGACATCTGGGAGCCCCATATATTTTCAAACCAAATTGTATAAGCTAACACATTGGCCTGAGAAGCAGTTCTGAGTATTGTGAATAATTGTCTAACGTGTCACTTTTCCAGGCTTGTGCTTTTATCATTAACACCTCCGATTAGCAAAAACTCAGAGCCTGAGATGTTTCTTTGATTTAAAAGGTTATAAATTTTGGATGCAATGTTAGAGAGGAAATTTTACAACACAGCCGAGCTGTGGACTAATTAAAAGACTACCCCAGTACTCTTCTCACCCAATACATCTCAGATTTCTGACAGCCTTCAGGAAGAGTCACGAATTACGCCATGTGCACCATATGCAATCTATTGATCTCTCTGTGTGTACATATGCTCTGTGTGTGTGTATGTGCACTACAGCCCATGTTGATGATGGCTTCTTCACAACTGTGTGTACAGATGAAAGTTTCTCATACCAGAGAATTTATAGCAGTGCAATTAATGATTATAGTAATTTTGCTTTCTTGACACTACTGTGCTTTATGTACAGATGTCCTAGAAGTCAGAGCTGGACGTTATCCTTCCCATGAAGAGGGTTCACCTACTTGTGTTTCTCCAGTGCACAGAGGTGAGTTTTATCTATCACTGAGCTGTTACTTGGATTCTGATCAAGGTTCCCTGATCCATGCAGGGTGGACATTGTTGATTCTGCATAATGTAAAGTGAAAATAGAAAAACACTCATGTTTCATTTGACACCATGCATCGAACAGTGACATCCTTTTGTCTTGGGAGACAATGATTGTGGCCAGAAACAGTGTCCTCCTTGATGCTCTACCTGATGCAGAAAATCAGCATGTCTCTAGGTTGACCTGTGCTTCCTGGGGCGGTATGAAATGGCTTTCTGCTTGCCAGTATCTCTTCCTAAGTCAGTGTTTTCAAGGGACAAGCTTCTCTTGACCATTAGCAAAGCAAATATGTAAAGAGCAAAAGGGCAACATATGTTTGAGAAACAAGATCTGGGGTGACCAGGTGCAAGTGGGAAATTATAAACAGCTTTAGGTAGCGAAGCCTACAGGTGAAATCTCAGAAGTTTCATGGCTTTCCTTTTTCTCAATCATTCTTATTCTGGCTATTGACGTCAGTGGATTTGGCACTCAGTTAACAGAGAAACAGAGGGACAGTTTCACCCCTACACAGGCAGAATTAGAGATTCATACCAAGATAGATGAGCTAGACTTTGATGAGAGGGAATTTCTGGTTGAGAGTGTTCATGTAAAAAAGTATATAGTATTAGGCTTGTGTGAGCTCCCAGTGTAATAAAGGATAATTGTATAAACCTTGGCAGGAACATATCACTAGGACATTGTTTTGATGAAAAAACCTGGAAACCTACACTTAGCTTTTCTGCTAGTTGTAATTATCTGGCTGTATTGATCATGGTGTTAAGGTTATCTCATGGCTGGGGTGTGAGCAAGGATCAGCTTCAGTCCATGAATTAGAGCTGCAGGCTGTCAGCTCTAATTTACACACATACAGTCTGAAAATTGTCGTCCTGCAATGGCAGAGCTCCCTGAGATTGACACAGATAGGCAACATATGGAGCCTGTGCAGCAGGAGGAATGGAGGGCACTTGGCATTGCTGCTCTGTATTATGCAAATATCTCGGTTATGAAAGCAGGAAACACAGGCAGAATAAATTGTGGGGATCTGGTACTGGCAGACGTAAACCCTTGGTGGTATTAATGAAATTCACAGACTTGTGGAAAGGAGGACAGGCTCCTCAGCTCTGATTTCAGTCCTACAAGAGTGCAATACCTTGAAGGCAAAGAGGTGGTGATACTGCTCTGTATTATGCAAATATCTCGGTTATGAAAGCAGGAAACACAGGCAGAATAAATTGTGGGGATCTGGTACTGGCAGACGTAAACCCTTGGTGGTATTAATGAAATTCACAGACTTGTGGAAAGGAGGACAGGCTCCTCAGCTCTGATTTCAGTCCTACAAGAGTGCAATACCTTGAAGGCAAAGAGGTGGTGATAACTGCAGTTCACATACAAGGATTTGCACAGCTGAAGCATCTGTGCAGCCTGCACACTAATATATACTGTTCCATGTTCTCCAATACCACAACCAGTGGCAAAATACAAGAACCAGCAGTTTCAGGGAACAGGGCCCTTATTAACATACCATTATTCTCTCTGGAGACAAGCCTGTCCCTTCTGCTGATGTGCTGTTAGATAAGGAGGAGATGGGAGGAGAAGCAGGAGATGATACCTCTCCTGGTTATATTGTGTTCCCTGCAGTACCTTCCTGTCTTGCACGGATAAAACACAAAGAGGATCCAGCCCATAGCCTTCAGCCATCTCTCCCCTTGCCTCAGGCACTTGGTGGTAGAGCTGGGCTGCCCCTCAGCTGAAGGCTTTTCATAGAATCGTGGAATAGTTTGGGTTGCAAAGGACCTTAAAGATCACCTTGTTCCAACCCCCCTACCATGGGCAGGAATATCTTCCACTAGACCAGGTTCCTCCAAGCCCCATCCAACCTGGCTTTTGAACACTTCTGCGGATGAAGCATCTACAGCTTCTCTGGGCAGCCTGTGCCAGTGTCTCACCATCCTCACAGTAAAGAATTTCTGTTGGGTTTCCATGTTTCTGGGAAGCTTTGAGCAAGTACAGTTGCTGCAGCTTGGTCCCCATTAGCCCCTGTGCTTGCTCTCCTCTCTCAACCTTGGGACCACAGACCTCTGGCTGACTGCCACTCTCCTCTTCCTCCCTCTGGCTGGCTGAAAAGACAGGGGAGAATGAAGGGTAAGGGTACCTGAGGCACAAAATATCTTACTAAGTCTATGCTCTGTTTATCATCTGCTGTATCATCCGTCCGGAGGTGGCTGTATATCAATGAAGAGCAGTGTTCCATCAGGGTGCACACTTCATAGCCACTTGCTCCACAAGGAAAATGTACAATTCAATTAGCTGTGACCCACTGAAAGGTCCTCAGAAAGGACATTGACATCACTAGGAGAAGTGGCAGAGCAGACCTGACATCCCACCCCACTCCACTGCTGCTGTTTGACTTTCACCATAACTGCTGTGCAGTTGCCTGTCTATTCACAAGCATTTGTTGTGGGCTTATTTGAGTATATCTTGGCATTTGAGAGGTGTCAATCTGCTAACACTGAAGTGGCAATAGCTAATTACAGTTAGTTTTATTCTCTGCAGAACATAACATGAAAGCATATGGCTCAATAGCATAACTTACTTTCTCTGGGCTAACAGCATGGTCAGTTCTGCAAAAAAAAAAGCAAAAACAAACCTGGCAGGGGATACAGTCTCTGGCCCTTGCTGTAAGCTCCAGGCATCCTGTACTCAGAAATACATCAAATGAATTAAAACCACCCCTCCCTCACATCATTATTCATTCCAAAAAATAGCAACACCAGGTTTTCTTCTCACCTCTGATATCTTGAGAAAACGCTGCTTTCAAAAGTGAGTTATTGCTGGGTCCTTGAAATTCAGTGCCACTCATTTTGGATTTGAAAACTCTCTGTAAAGGTTTAGAGATGGAAATTTCAATCCCTAGACCCTAGAGGACGTGCAGAGTGGGTGTTATATTGTATTAACTCAGAACACAGCCATACCCACCTGTCCATCAAAATTGGAGGGCTCTGGTGTGTGTATATGCACTACAGTGAGCAAGAGCTACAAACAGTATATGCAAGATTTCCAACATCATTCCACAGCGAATTCTTTACAGCATGAATCTTTTCCATCATAATTTACATTTCATACCTGTTTTCCCAAATCTTCAAAGTCAGAGGAGAAAATCCTTCTTTTAGCAATACTATGATGAAAGCTACTGACTCATAGGAATAACCAGAGCGTAGGATTTGGCTTAACTTCTTGGCTTGATGCCGATATAACATTTCATAGATCTTTTTTAGGTGTTTCCTATTGTGATGGCAACTCTAATCAAAACCCTTTCCATGAATAGCCTTGTCAATTGCAGTACAAGCTCCTGGCTGACTACAGCCTGCAGTTCTGCTCCTCTGTGGTTTCACAAGCTCCTCTTGCTTGACCTTTCATCTTTCCC
>NW_008674285.1:55921-59819 GCF_000695815.1 Acanthisitta chloris
ATATTTTTTTGTTTTGCAAGAAAGCTATAAAAATCTTTATAAGTGATAACTAACATCCAGATCTTGCAGCTGACTTCAAGAAGGGAGTTGCCTTAGGAGAGATTACAGGCTATAATAAGCACCTCTTCTGCACAACAGAGCACAGACCCCAGTAAATCCCTACAAGCATTGGCTCTAGCAGAGCCTTGAACTCTGCACCTCCCTAAAACCACCCTGTAACACAGAGGAATCAGCCAAGCTCTAGGGAGGGGTGTATTTGGTAAAGAGGATCCCACTTGTGAGCAACAAATCCATCAGCAGGATTCCCTGGCACTAAGAGATACTGCATGTGTCCCCAAAGTCTAGCACCACCCTCCTTGCCCAGCTCTGGGGCTGCAGGCTGGAGAATCCATACTGCTAGATTTGGCATCTTACACCTGATTTTTTTTCTAAGGTGTTTGAACAGCCACATGAAAAATTGCAGCACTGTGGAAATCAGTAAGAATTTGCCCTTGGACTTCTACAGGGCCAGGATTTCACCAGCTATCTCTAAGGTATCATTCTTAACAGGACCTGAAATTGTTTATCAGAAATAATGCACATTTTGCATATGCATCTCATATGAAGTCAGTATCATTATCCCCAGACAGGGGAAATAATGCAGGGAGAGGTGAAATCTCATGCCCTAAGGTCAGCCCATCACTAACCCCAGGAACAGAAGAAAGGTCTCTGGAGTTTCCCCTCCCACGTGGGAGCCACTGCTACAATTCATTATTTTAAGACTCGCCAGGAAAAAAAAAAAGGGTAGGCAGGAAGGAGGAATAGAAATTACAGGGATAAAAATCCTTCTTTATATATACATATATATTATAGATATGCTATATATATATATATATAGTTTTGTCTTGTCTTGTATCTTCACCCCTGCTTTAAATAAAAGCTCACAGACTTGTCGGTTTCCATCAGGCAAAAATTATTATTCGGCTTTAGAAAGAACATCTTGCCAAGTGTTGCAGTTCAAAAATAAGGAAAACAGCTCTGCCAAAATGCAGCAAATGTGATTACACAAAGCCAAGAAGACCATAATTAGATCATTACCATGGAAACAACCTAATTACATGTGTAATGCAGCAAGGTCTGAGCTGCGCATCCGAATGTGTTTTGCTATTGTCTAGCAGGGCCACAGCACTGCCGTTTGCCTCGTGTTATTAAGCCACCTTGATCATTTTGGATCGGGTTTTCTTGGAATAAGTTCCCCTCCCCACTATGGAAAGAATTAAACTGTGCATGAAATGACTTGAGCAAGCCTGCCTGAGGCTCACACTATGTGCAGGCAAATGGGATCCTGCCTGCACGACCCACAGGGCTGGGCAGCCACCACTTGAGAGAAGCTATCTTGCTCTGAGATCTGGAGCTCCCCAGGTAACAGCCTGCAGTCCTCTAGCCTTGACATTTGATCTTAAGTGCAACCCTGGAAAAGAAAGCTGAGCTTGCCAGGGACTTGCTAATGGTTGCTGCCTTCCCCTGCCTTGTATTTCTCCATTGCTGCAGTAATTCAGCACCCAGACAGTGCTCAGTGAAGATGGTATGGAATGATGAGACAAATGCACCCATGGGGTCCTTGTGTACTGATCCACATGTTGCTTTATTGCATAGCTGGACTATACTGTGGAAATAGGGGTTAAGCAGAGCTGGGTTATGATATTGTCTCACTGGTGGAAATGAAATCATTCCTGAAGGACTGCATCACAGGTCTTATTTCCAGGCAGAGAAAATGAGGCAAGGTGAAAGAACATGTTTGTCAGCTTGGAGGACCAAGGCAGAATTGTGAATAAACTATATATAACCCAAAACAATTTCAGAGAGTAAAAACCAGAACTGTACATTCATGGTTGCATGCCTTGCAGCATAAAATTAGATGGACAGGGAGAGACAGAGGAGACATTGGTGAATCTTTGCTGTTATCTCCACAGACCTACAGCCCACTGCTGTTGAATCATGTTGTGGTAGTAAATGTGACCTGCAGGGTATATACACAAAATGATGGCAAGCACTGTCACCCTCTTTCATGCACATTGGATTTCTGTGCCCATTCTGCAGTCAGACTGGATATACCTCACTCTGCAGGAAGGGAAGAGGATGTCTCATTAGCAAAGGGGTACAGTAACAAGGCAAAAGCCAATGGGACTGTCTGGAAAACCTACTGATTCTGCTAATTAATGAGGAGAGATGGTTGCTGGGCCAACTGCAGATGTTGCTGCAAATTATGCCATTGCTATCCCTGCCAGCAAGCCCTCACTGCAGCTCACACATCTCCAGGTGTTCTTGCCACAACAATGGTCCCTGCTGTTCATTTTGTCTCCTTACAGGGAAAATAAAATAATTCCTTTTGGTGGAGAAGAATGCTGATACTGAAGGGTTTTTCAAGCCCAGACTCTGCTCCTTTAATTTCTTCTCCTCTTGTATTTGTCCCATTTTCCTTCTCTGATTTGTCCTCAAACTCTCTTCATTTTCCATTCAAATTGCTTTCCAGACTGCAGAATAAGGCTAGAGAGAAGTGCCTCAAGCGACGCTGATTTCCCTGTTCAGTTTCCCAGCGATGAACACTGAGAGGATATCTTGAAGAAGCTGCTGAAAGCTCTTCCCATCCTGTCTCGCTCACTCTTTTCATTGGTGATGCAGTCCTGGCTGATACTGCTCTGGTTCTGCAAAGGCTGTTTTTCTTTCATACATCTATTGTACAAACGCATGTGAGTTCACTGGGTAAATCCTGATGTTCAACTTTTGCACAAAGTCAGCAGAATGAAAGAAAAAGAAGAAAAAGCCCAACCCCCACCACGTTCTCCAGTTTTGCTCCGTATGCAAAACCTGTCTGTACAGTTCTGCTGAGTGCTGATGCCCTACTTTCATCCCTCACATAGCTCAACTAAAAATACACTGAGATTTCAAGCAAGGTCCCTGCTGTGAACTGTCTGAGTGAGCAGGCGTTGCTGCAGTTCCAGCCCCAGCCGTGCCTGCTCTGTGCTGGCACAATTTATACCAGCCCTTGGTACTAAATAGGAAGAAAAAGCCAGCAATCTTGAGAAAATCAATACCCCTTCTTCCCACCAGCTCTGACAAAACGTCCTGACATGGTGTTGCAAGGGCAAAATTGAAGAAAGATATGAGATAACTTAAGACCTACTCACTACTATTACTACTATTAGCGTTGTTTATAACACAGTGGAACCGAAGAAGCCCTGCTGGTATAGAGGGTGGTTTTGAGCAGTAACATCTGGAGCTCTGAAACAGTCATGGAAATAAAACCATGGATGAAAGTATTCATGCTAGATGTTGTACATACTTGCTTTATGTGCTTAAACAGAAGAGAGGCTACCATGCTATTTTGGTCTAATTTTTGCAGTCCTGGGGAAGCAGGGTAAATAAAAGTTAGTGGAACACAATTTTAAAAGCAAGGGAATGTAATGGAAACTATTTGTGTTGAAGATAGGGTCTATAAATTCTTCAGCCCTGGAAAAAGACTGAATTTTACCACCTGGTTTCTCAAGTTACCCTAAGTGATGTTTTTTCACAACAGCATGGTTTTCTTAGAGGGCTTCAGCTTGAAGTTCACTTTGGCTGTCTTCTGCCTGATTTTCTGTTACATAAGAAGGAAAATGGAAGTTATTTGATGACACCTATGGATTATTTGCAAATAAGGATGTACATATGTGGGCTTAATTTATTTGAGGAATGGCCATTACTGCTATGACAAGTCAGCCGTTTTCACATGCAGGGCATTAACCTCACAGGTTCGATGCATGGAGATGTTCCCTGGTCATGACCGTCATTATCAATATCTGGGATGTGACCCTAAATGTCCCAGCTCTGGCAATGTTAACTTGATAATCCTGTGAAATGGGTAAATGTGGCACTTGAT
>NW_008674285.1:59847-80203 GCF_000695815.1 Acanthisitta chloris
GTGTGCTGCTGCCCCAGAGCACTGCCCGCAGCTCACATGGAGCCTCTGCACATGGCAAGCTGGGGCCAGATGGGCTCCCCTACCTACAGAGCAGTACCCAGGCCCCAGAGGGTACTTCTGGTGCTGTACCTCCTCTTTTCCCCTCCTCTTTCCTCCAGCAGATTGTTTGCTAGGGGAAGAAAGACATTTTCCTTATGTTTCTTGTTTAAGAATGGGAATCAGGCTCTGGAGGAAAGCCTGATGGACGGTGCACTTCCCAGGGCAACTCCCACTGCTGCAGAAAACACCTATGATGCAATTCCCTGGCAGACTAAATTATGAGTAAAACACTTGTACAAGCCATGAAGGTACACAGGTTTAATTTAGGCTTCAGGATGCTACTGCATTTTTTTCCTATTAAATATTAATTCCCTTTAAAAGAGTACTTTTGAGCTGTTTTGAGAACACAACTGGTACTCTAATGTCATCTAATTAATTAAGAATTTCATGCTCATATGTATTAACAGTCTGCTATTATTGCAGAGGACATTTCACTGGTATTTAAATATATTGAACCAAACATGATTTGCATTTAAATGGCAATGATCTGTACAGCTTCCTGGAAAGGCAAGGCTGGTAGATGAAGTCTGACTTTGCCTCCCTGACCTCAATGTCCTGACAGTACGCTGAGACAGCTCAGCTAGAGTTTCACTCCATAAATTGAGAAACACCAAGGAAACAACAGAGTTTCTCCCAAAACACAGCATAGACAGGGTACTCTGTGAGCCCACTGGTGACAAACACAATCTTATCAATTCCTGGTATCCTCATTAACAGTGACATGTCTCTTGTCACTGCACTGTCCTTTCTCACCTGGCTTGTTAATTCTTTTGACATACTTTTTTTATTGGAGATGTTAACAGGACCCTTGTAATACCCAGAGTCACAGATGTGGAGACAGATCTGGCAGCAGGTGAAGACATGAGCTACTGCTGTTTCCCCTGAATCCAACTTCCACCCAGCTGAGATGAGTACCTTTGTAGGGTACATCCCCATCATCTTATGGCCCCAAGGATGTGTAAGACCACTGGAGAGAGAAAGGGTGCAGAAAGGAGAAGGTGGGATGTGAGGGTTTAACCACAAAAGAGGCATCAGTGGGACATGCTCTCCTTTAAGAACTATCTCAGTTGTTTCCATTTCCAGGATGAGCTCCCAGCACTTACGCATTACTCTTCTACTTTTCTAATACAGTACACATCGATTTTTCCCCTTACTCTCTGCTGACTGCACAGTCTGAAACACCAAAGACCTTAAAGTCAAGGTCAAGTTTTTATTCCCTGAGTAAACATGCTGTGGAGAAGGGGAATGGGGGAGCAAGTACTTATACCAAAAGAAAGAAAG
This sequence comes from Acanthisitta chloris, assembly GCF_000695815.1. Classification (NCBI taxonomy): domain Eukaryota; kingdom Metazoa; phylum Chordata; class Aves; order Passeriformes; family Acanthisittidae; genus Acanthisitta; species Acanthisitta chloris. Next base: position 61,228 of record NW_008674285.1, read on the forward strand.
CTATGAAACAAATATATTCCTTCTAAAAAAACCTCTCCAAGGAAGAAAGCATAAAAAAGATTAATCCTTTCAGTCTGCAAATTCTGCATTAAATAAAATCCTTACTCCTGAGGAATAAGCATTAAGAAGAGGCCACTATGCACGTGATCAAAACAAAGCCATTCTCTAATGTTTCAAGTCAAAGAGGATGTTAAATACTGTGTAGTCAAGGTACAAGGAAGCATTAAAAAGAAGCTTACATTTTGTCCATGCAGTGAATACTTTTATTTCTCATTGTTGTATCTAAGCATTGATTCCATTACATCAAATTCCCAGTGTTATTTTTGAGCAATTAATGACTCCATCCATTATGTTTGCCCATTTGTAATTAGACAGCAAATGTCTGGCTGCTTATCTGTGATTCATGGACTCCCTTGAGCCTACGAATTTGGCTGGAAACTTGGTAAGAAATTGCTTTGGCCAAAGATTTTGGATGATTCTTGCTTGGGTTGAGCTGAAATACAATGAGTTCAAGTGTTTTGGGGCTTCTGCTTTGGGTTTCTGCCAGACAGAGAAATGGGTCAGTATGAAAATAACTATGCAGCAAGGTGGAGATACAGGAGCTGCTGCACTGGGACAGACCTGGTTCCCATTCAGATCCAATGCTGGCACCAACAGCACCTTGAGCAAAGGCAGCACCTGCACATGTATGTGTAGACACAAACCTTCTGAGCCTCAGCCCCGTCTTTCAAAGACAAAGATTGGTTCAAAGCACAAAGTCTGATGCTTTATGTGCTTTCTGATATTTTTTGGTATGATCTCTCTGATATTTTTCATTCAAATGAGTTAATATGTATATGGTAATAATTGCAACCTGATGTTCTAGCTCTGTTTGGAAACAGAGGGCCCCAGCTGGAGCTGGTGGCATGGTTTGGGGACAAAACAAATTATCTTCTGCAATTTGGCTTAGCTGTTTTCAATGCTAATGTAATCAAATGGGACAAAGTCTACAAGGAGAGGTAATACCTTTTATTAGAACAAACAGATAGTTTAAGGGGGAAAAGCAGGTATGTTTTCAGGCACACAAACCCTTTTTCAGCTTATATGCCAAAAAGCTTGTCAGTGTATCAGCTAGTCCAACAAATGATATTACTTTTCTGTATAAATAGGGCTTCAGTCATATCCTTAGATGATAACAGCTACAATAACACTGCTAATATAATTAAAAGCAGTTGAGGATGATTGAATGCCATTTCACAGCAGAGTTGGACATGAAGTTTCCCAAGAATAGCAGGGTGGAGCTATGCTGCAGACACAAAAATATTTGTACTTTCCCCTTTATCTTTACACCGTAATTCTGATTTTACTTACACCAGTATAAAGGGAACTCATGGGGGTGATCCCTTTTGGATTTTGCATGTATTTTAGAACAGTCTCACAACCTCATAAAATGTATTTCTAACGCAGAGGATAAAAGTAGGTCATCCATTTTCTCCACCATCCTGCTATCTCAGTAACATTAACAAAAAAGTACAGTGCATGCACATTTTATGTGGCATCACTGTCATCGTACTCCATCAAATTATGACCCTTTAGTCCCACCATTGGAGTGATTCCCAGAAAAAGGCAATAATGTAAATAAGGCAATAATGCAAATGATGTAAAAAAAAAGGAAATCCTCCTAAGGTGGAAAATGGATTGACAATAAGCCAGCTTAGCTTTCCCTCATGTTGTTTATTTTCTTATTATGTTTTTAAAGCAAATTTTCCCCAGACACCTCACAACTGACTTCACAGACACAAACAGAAACAATTTGTATGTTGCAGTAAATCTTAAAAGAAGCAAATGAAGACTTATAAGAAGGGAGTCAAGACAGGCAAGATAAGTAGAAAATGATTAAACAAAATAATTTTGGAAATTTAGATATTAGAATTTGTTCTCTGGGTGAGAGCAAAACATGCCATCAAAGAGCAGAAATATTAAGGAGTTTTTACACATAGGATTAGGCAAGACGTGGAAAAATATCTTCCAGTGGCGGAGGGAGGAGAAAATAAGATGTGCGAGGAAGGGGCAGGAGATTCATGAAAGCTGGGAAATACAACAGGGAGAGAACTGAGGGCACGTGAAACAGCACTCATCTGCTGGCTGGGATGCAGGTGGTGCTGTGCCCCAGCCAGCACCAGTATGGGTTGGCACTGGGCTCTGCTCCCAGCTCTTCCCATGCACCATCAGGGTGAAGCCATGGCTTCAATATATGACTGCTGCAGGTGTTCCATGCAGGACCTTCAGTCTTCTCTGTTTTTCCTTGTTTTAAAATACTGTTTCCAAGCCTTCACTTTTGAGTCACCAGACAAAATTGCAAGCTCCACCACTTTGGGAGAGAGTATGTTGCTGACATGCGCAGAAATGCTCCAAAACGCCCTAAATAAGCACTGCCAATGTTTATTTCTAAACATCAGAAAACCAGGGAAATAGAGTAGCACTTTGACTGTTTTGATTTGGAAACATTTGTGCAGATTCAACACTTGTCTGCAGCACCCTTCTGGGATGAAACCACATAGGTACAGCAAGTGCCAAAAGTGCAGACAGAGAATTTGGAGGGGAAATTCCAAAACTATGCGTAATTTTGAAGAAAAGCCATTTAAAAGAAGTCTGATAAGGCAGAAAAATTGTATTTCAGATAGCTCACTTACTCCACAGCCATAACTCTCCTTGCAATCTCATGCACTTGTTTTGCTTTAACAAAAATCCAGTAAAAGAGTTGCATTTAAAACTATTTAACTATGCTTTAGCTATTGCCTACTAAATGTCACTGCAGGCCATGAATGTTGTTTCAAATGATTGGTTATGTAGCTACAGATTCATATTTAATGATACCTGCCTTCATGTTTAAGGGAGATAACACAGAACCAGGTTCCTTGCGATCCCTACTTCTTACTGTAATATCAAATGTGAAAGCAGATTTGCCTAATAGAAGGCCTAGCACTGAAATTCTTGACAAAAATGTACAAAGTTTAGAAATAATAATCATGATTACTCGGTTATTAATTATTAATGTTCATTACTACTATTGATCATAATTATTATGTAGCCACAAGAAACACATCAGGACTGGCAAATCCAGGGTGTGATGACAGGCGTTTTTCTGCCTGTTCTTAAAGACCTCACTGTGTTAAAAGCAGTTTCTTCAGGTTTTCCTCCTCTACACAGTGCTGCAAAGGCAGTTTGCCCATGTCACACACTGAGCCCTGCTCCCACCCATCCTGGCTCAGCCTCACCAGACATGTCATTACCCACAGCAGCACACACAGACAGCTTAGCATCTCAACATTATGGATTAGCACTGGGACAAGGTTTGGGAAAGATTGAGTTATTTGATGTTTTCTGCTTCCTTTTTTAAATCTATGGATTATCCACAAGAGGATGATCCCGAGACTGATTTGGGAAGGGGAAAGTGAAAAAATTGCACAAATTGAATCACAAACCTCCCACTCTTCATTAGCATCCCTGCATAGGAGTGGATGTTCATGGTAAACAAATAACAAGGAAAGAGAACACCTTTGGAGGAATTTGTTACTACATATTTACACATATAGCATTGACGTGTCACTAACATGGTTTGCAAAGTTCTGAACATTTTGGATATTCATCCAGTGCATACCATTCTCCAAACCCAACCTGACTCGGCTACAAGCAGCAGCAATACTGCTGTGCGCATATCTTCTGCATCTATTTCCCTCTCCCTTGCTGAAGCCTGAATAATACTCATTCCTCAGTGCTGTGATCACAGCAGAAAACCCAAACTCACCCTTTTTCCTTGAAACATAATTCAGTAGGATATTATTTCATAAAAAAAATATGACTGGTATATTTTTGTTTCACATGAAAAAGACTGGGATTCAATAACGCAGACATGGCCTCACGGGAATGAAATCTCTGCCTATATTTGGCCACACAAATTTAATTTTTGTTAACCCCAAACTGGAAGGAAAACTCAGCATATTTGACAGGAGTGACTGGCAAAGCTGGCTGCACTGCAGACCACAGTATGATTGCCCTGGGCTGAGGATAATAATAGAACTGGAAATTATTTTTGAATTGTGATGTGCTGGAGAAAGGTTTCTTTTAAAGCTGCTACATGTGCTCTGAGTCACCATGGCTGGCCACAGAGCCCTGCACTGCAGATATGTCACTGCTCTATCCCAGCCACTAAGAGTCAATCTGCGCCCAGGGTTGTTATGGGAAACAGAGCAGGTAGAAGGAAAAGACAGAAAACTAAAATACGGAGGAAGGAAGGCTTCAGGGAGACCTCGTTGTGTCTTCCCAGTACTTAAAGGGGCTACTAGAAAAGAGGGAGAGTGACTTTTTACAAGGGACAATAGTGATAGGGCTCTTCATTGTTTTAAACTAAAACAGATTTAGATTAGATGTTAGGAAGAAATTCTTTACTGTGAGGGTGGTGGGGCACTGGCATATGTTGCCCAGAGCAGTTGTGGATGTCCCATCCCTGGAAGTGTTCAAGGCCAGGTCAGATGGAGCTCTGAGCAACCTGGTCTACTGGAAGGTGTCCCTACCCATGGCAGGGGGATTGAAACTAAATGATCTTTATGGTATCTTCCAATCAAAACCATCTATGAGCCTATGAAAATAGAAGAAAATGACATTAGCAAGACATTTTCAATGAACCAAATGAACCAAAATTTGCTAACCTGAGTGCTGATCAGGGCACTGAAATTTGATTTCCTGCACACTGCTGTAACTGAAGCATCTCTTTTCTCCTGCAGAGTCTAGAAGCAGACAGATGAAGGCTCTTGTATTATGAAGGGTATGAGAACAATCTGTAGGAGATGACTGTTTATTAGAATTCCTCAAAATCCTGATTCTTACAGCAAAATCCTGAAGGGCTGCAGGAAGGAAGGGAAAAAGTACAGGATGTGTTTCTGCGGCAATGAGGTCCAGTCACCCCATCATGACAATCTTAGAGTGGCTAGTGTCCAGATAGACTCTGGACAGAAGAGCTTTTAGTCAAATTAGATGAGGAGGCCAAAGCCCAGAAAGAAGTGAGATGGGAGAGTAAATGTGTCAGTAGCGGCTGGTGACGTTTCACTCCATTGATCCAGAGGTGTTTACATTGATGCCCATACTGCCACAGCAGGGATGGGTGAGGGTTGCAGGCAGCTTACAGCCCTTTCCCACACACGGGTGAACTATCCTGTCTGTGGGCATATTAAAGCCCCAAACTCATCTGCTGTTAATGTAGAGACTTTTACACTAAGGATACTCCATGGGCTTGGGTGACTTCAAGCATCTCAGGGAGCTCCACCACCATGAAAGGTCCCTAGGTCCTTTGGCTCCACAGCACAGAACACAGAGGCTCACCGACCACAACATCCTGAGTGCAAGGATGTGCCTGGTGGTTTTGAGAGTCCCTAAGCTGCAACAAGCACTGCTGGGGAAGAGGGTGAGCTTAAACACCAGCAAAACAGTTGTCTGAAAGTGCCAGAGCTGGAGCAGAAACTAAGCTGGACATAAACAGAGTCGGTTCCACAGTGACTGCTTGATTAGAGCTATTTTTGGAATCGAAACTCACGGGTGGGAAGGGAAGCAGAAAGCAGATGAATTAGCCATGAAAAGCCACACAGCCACAGTGCTGAGCTCTATCAGCCATTTCAGGCAGTAACAGAGGACACGGATAAATCTGTCTTTGTTCTTCTGCTCCCTCGCTGTGCTTGATCGGGAGATAAGACACAGCAAGGGTTCATTTCACTGGTGAAACATTGGGTTATTCATTAACCTGCTTGGCTAAATAAAACTCTGATAAGGACAGAGCCCTGGTGGGGGCAAACCCAGGTGCAGTGGGGCCCAAAGGTGGCCATGGGATGGGCAGGTATGTCTGTGTCCTGAGCCAGGGCCACCGAGTCACCCGTGGTCACACACCCCCAGAATGTCACCATGCATTTGAACACAGACAAAACTCTATTTCAGGAGCCCTTTTAGCACAGCAAAAACCAGGGATGTTGAGGAACGGCAGTGATGCTTTGTTGGATGAATGTGTTGCTTCCTTTTAGCAGCTGGAGAAGAGACAGGAGTGCTAACAGTGAGAAAAGTAGATGAATATGGATTTTTTGGTTTGGTTGTCACATTGAAAAACAGGGGGAAAATGAGTAAACCCAAGCATTTTCCTCAACAAGAAAAGAACTGGTCCTTTTTTTATTATATAATGCTGGTTTAAAAAATCCTTTCCTAAAATTTAGGTCCGTTTTTAAACAACAAAGCTTGTTTCCAAACAAAAAGTCAAAATATTTTGTTTTGATGATGTTGAAACAAAATGTCTCCCTATCTCCAAACCATTTCTTTTTGACATGTCAAAATGAAACATTTGTACACTTTCTAATTTTTTTCACAAATACCGTTGGTTCCTGCATTTTTCAGTGAACTTATCCATTTGAGAAATGTCACTCAACTCTAAAAATTACCATACATATAGAGCTACCTCTGTTACCACATTATGTCTCATGCAAGCGTGCCAAATATGAATTCCTCACAAGGGAGCTGGGTAGACTTCAAAGCTGACCGATAAAGCCTGAGAAGGCACATTGCCAACTAAAGGGGTCAAAATGTTCATAAACTTTCCTTTGACCTGCACCAAGGTCCCACCCCACAGGTCAGTGCTAAGAGCCATGATCAGGTGAGTTTTCTCACTGTCTTTGAAGAGTACATATGTGGGGGTCAAACCATAGCTCATACCCTCATGCATGTGTTCAGATTACTGCTGTAATTATCGTTAAAGCAGCCTAAGTCAGGGCTTCTGGGAAATGCATTTTATGGCTCATCTCAGCAACCCCATTGAACTGCAGGTCTCTGCAGGTGTCTAAGGAGGCATTCTGCTGGCTTGTTGTAGGAGGTTGTGTGGGATCTAAAATCAACCATAAAATCATGGATGCGCACGGAAATCTGTCAATCCTCCAGAGCCAGAAAGTATGTGTAAGGAACAATGAGACTGAAACATCCCTCTACACTGCCCCAAGGAAAAGAGCACCCCAGGAAGGCTGGTAGGTAGGTGCAATGCTTGGGTTGACTCTTCTTGTCTCATCTGTCTTCAGAGAGCATCTTCTAGACTTCTTCTGAGGGTCTGATCATCAGTTCCTGGTTATTAGAGTGAGGGTGTTGCATGATTTTGATACTCCTACTCCTGGTGGTTGGGTGGGTGAGGGAAGCCCAGGTCCTGCTGGAGTAGTGAAGTTTTATAGAGATTGGCAGCCACACTCCTCAGCACAGCACCATGGCATATTTGCCTGAGGCCGCAGCTGGCACACACCAGAGTTTCATTAGCTCCTGCTGATTTAAATATAAATCCCCTCTTTGTTGCTAATCACTCCACTCAGGGTTGGAAAGTCCACAGAACCAAAAATATACCCAGTTAGTCAGCAGGTTTGTGAATATTTTGAGATATTTGAGGTCAAAAGTCAGTTTGCTGGCATTATGTTGATTATCCTATGGAAGTCTTTACTCAAAAATAGTCTCAAAAATGCAAGTTGAGCAAAATTTGGATCTGAAATCACTGGAAAACATTACATGTACTCACCAAGCTAAACTCACATGAGGGCAGTTACTTTGTAATAGGCAGATACTTTTAACTACCCTTTTATATTTCGGTGCTTATTCACATCCAGGAGCAATATTATAGGGGAAAGGTTAGAATAAAAAATAATAACTTCCTAAAATCATAATGCAGAGCTTTAGGGTTTATATTCAGATCTGCCAGGTGCACACAGAATCATAGAATCAATGGCCTGGGTTGGAAGGCTCTTTAGAGATCATCAAGCTCTAACCCCATTGTCACGGACAGGAACACCTTCCACTAGACCAGGTAACTCAGAGCTCCATTCAACCTGGCCTTAAATACTTTCCAAGGATGGGTTATGAGCATTTAGTGAGTTCTTTTAACAAATTGCAGGTGAAAGCAATCTACAGGGGTTGCTGGTGTCAGGACAGCTGGCAAGCATGGTACATGCAGTGATTTTTAAGGGGACTAATTTCTCAAGGTTGTTTTCTTGGTCATCCTTAGTAGTCAGGGATGCAGGAGATGCCTGGGCTGGGAGCACAGATTTGCTGCGTTCTCTCTGCAGTGTGACTTCTGGCTGTGGAAGGCACCAAAATGACCCTCCAACACTTCTTATCTGCCTGCATGCACACACAGACAATTTGTACACCTCTGTCTCATTCCACTGTGCTCCATTACAGTGATTTATGTGCTGTCTGTCATCTGGAGCACTGGAGGAACACAAGAGAAGAAGAGCAATAAACAAATAATAATCAGCAGCAATAACACAGCAATGAGTCCACAAATGCTACCCCCAAACAGACAGCAGTGTTAAGCTCCCACGGAAAGGTATTAGGGGGGCTCTCAGTTTTCCAGGAGAAGGGCAAAAGAGGGAGGCTTTGGTGAGGGGATAAATCCCACGGAGGAGTGATCCAGCACTGTGCTGTTTGAAGGATACCACCAATGCCAGAATGGATTGGCTGTGGATGTGAAAAAAGAAGTCCGGTATTGGGAAATAGGAAAAGGAGAGCTCCTGGTAGGGAGGTAAAGAGGGGGAACTCTGGGAGATAGATGGTGGTGGGGAGCAAGGCTGGATTTGTGCTGCAATGCTTAATGTGGTTGGACCATCAAATCCCCCAGTCTAACCAGGCAGGTAGAACAGGTGTTGTGTGTGCCACAGAGCTGAGGAGGCAAAAAATATTAATCCATTTTACCTGTGTGACCATGCCTTTGATTGCTGTTTCAACACCTCAGGGCACTTTGTCACAGCCAAAGCACAGCGCTGTAATAGAGGCTTTGCCAGGGCTGCAGAAGCGTAACATGCTCAGGTCTGTGACAGTCATGCATGGAGACAGGTGGGCTTGGGAAAGAGAGTGGGGGTGGAAAGGACATCAGAGATGCATCACCACCCTTATCAGTTCAAAAGCTGACATCACACATGGTGTGATTCTTGGGGTTGTCCTGTGTAGGGACAAGAGCTGGACTCAATGATCCATGTGGTACCTTCCAACTCAGGACACTGTATGATTCTATCTGCACAGGTTGTGTCATGGGATCACCAGCACACAGTGTCAGCATGCTGGCCCTGAGGCCAGGGCACCCACCCTGCAGCAGCAGCAGCTCTAGAGCATGTGTGGCTGAACAAGGACCTGTTTCTTGGCACTCAGCATCCCTACATGATTAGAGAAGAAGCAGGGCCCTTTTAGAGATTAGCGGATGGTAAATTATTCCCTTCATTTGTTATTCGTGATGAATAATGAATTATTCTCATAACATTTACTATGCTGTTCATTTATTATACAGGACAGGGGAATGTTTAGAAGCTAATTATTGCTAGGAAGGCTCTACACTTGCAAAATGCATGACTTTTGCATATTTGTTATATCCATGCTTTGAGTGGGGGAAGGGCTGCTTGTCTGTTTTAGCACGTTTCTGTCCCTCCAACACTCAGCCCTACCACCCGCCTGCAGGCAGGACAGACATCTCCCTCGTCATCAGCAGCCAAGCTGCTCTTCCCCCTTTGCAGGAGGAGCCCCTGGAGTAGGCCTGGAAATTAAATTGTCACTTCTTATATGCAGCAGTAATGAGATCAGTGTTTGTCTGGCTGGTGGGTCAAAGGTCCACACTGTGCATTGCCGTGGCCACTGTACATCTCCCATCACCCTTTAACGAGGCTGCCACTGCTGCCAAGACCTCAGCCAGGAGAAGACAGCCTCCTGGTTGGGGAGAGGTTGGCGACATTGTTTGTTATGCTTTAAGTATTGTATTGGGAGACTAAGTGAGTAATATCCTTAACAGTGGTCTACCAGCAACTGTAAATTGTCAGTTGTCAAAACTAACTGTGCTGTACTGCTGCTTTCCAACAGATTTATCCTGGCCATTTATAGCTGCTAAATAATTTATCAATTATTTTGAAAAATGCTTTTAAGGACACTCAAACCTCATGTCCATCTCCTCTCCCCTGGGTGCATGGCACAGCACTCTGATTGCCCACCATGGCCAGCTGTGTCCATGTTCTTCCCATGCATGGATGGGTTGTTTTCCTGGGTTTCCCTGAGTGTTGTGCTACAAGAAGCTGAGCTGGAAGAAAGGTTGCAGTGTGCCTATAGCTTAGCCCTGCTTGTTGCCAGCTTAAAAGGGAGCATCATGGAGCATGTGAGGCTGCCTCTGCCTGGTGGGGCTCTCTCCTTTCCAAATCCTGTGTGATGGTTTGTGGGTCTAACCTACAGTTGGTGAGAGCTGGCAGAGATACCATTGACCTTCATGGAGTAATATACATTTACAGCAGGAGATGAGCTAGTTCTGTGCTTTCTAGCATCCCTCTTATCTACATTGTGTGCCTAATATCAATGTCCTCTTGTGGCTTTCAGTGATACCCTTACATATCTCTGGATAACTGTTACCAGAGCTAAGCCAGTGAGAGGTTTATAAACCCATGGGGGAAGATAGTTCAACACCATGTTTCTGAATAATTGATTATCACACGCTTCAGTATAAAACTGATCTTCAGTGATACCCTTTTGGCTGCGCCTCATCATCCCCTTTTGTTTTATTTTCATTCCCCAGCAGAAATCTCTCTCTACCAGCTGCCTTTGTAACCTGGTAAGAGCATTGTGAGCTGCCAGTAAATGATCTTTTATTTTATTTTTCATCCTTGTAGTGGTAAATTATTGTGTCAGCACAGAGACGATGCAGGTGACTAACCTCATAAAATGTAGTAAATGATTAATAAAATCTCAAATAACAATAGCTCCATGGGCAGATCATAACTCGCCTCTCAAGCAGACCACATGCCTTTAGAGGACACTGGCTGATTGCTCTGTGGGGGATTTTTTTTAGCCATGAGTCAACAGAGAAATGCCAACTTAGGAACAGCTTGTGAGCACTGACAAGAAGTACAGACCTCGATTTTCAGCTGTAGGGAACACCTGAGTGGTGTCAGCATGACCTGGGGTCCCACAGGCAAATGCTGTGCTGTGACCCCACCAGGGCCAGGGCCATGACTGGCTGAGCACGTGGCCACAAGGAACATGTGTGTCTGGCCAAGGGCACACGTGGGGGCATGGGGTGATGCTCACACGTGTGGGTGGTGCTCTGCTAAACCACATCCACGACTGCACAGACCAAGAACAACTTCTTCTCTAAACCCCCCAATTTGAAAAAAAATCTTTTTCAACAGGGACAATTACTCTTGGTGAGGTTAAATTAGCCATTCAGGGTGGAAAGGCTGCTAGCACACTCTCAGCAGAGCTCAAAGGGGATGAGGGTTTGACATGCAGGGACAAAAGTGGTCCCCTTTCAGTCAGCCATTTCTGAAGCAAAACAACTGTCCTGTGGCAAGTAAGTGCTAAATAAGAGCAGATATCACCCTTCAGAAAAGCCTTGCCTGGATCCTTGCCTGCCCTTCCCAGCAGGAAGCTGCCTGGAGGCTGGACCACCAGCCAGCAGGACTGGGAAAGGTGTGCACACGAAGATGCTTTTTGTCCATGTTTAGTTTTATAGGATCTATAAAACCCAGAGCTGCAGAGGCTGTGCTTCCACTGTATCCCCACTGCTTTGGCAATTACCTCCACAGACACAGTAAAAAAATGCCTTTCTTGAAGCAACTGTTTATTCCCTGAAGGCACCATATGGGACAGAAACCTCAGAGAAAGGGAAACAAACTGTACTTTTCCATGCGACTCCAATTATTAATATTCCAGTATTGGCCAAGCACTTGTAGAGCTGTAACGAGAACATCCTCTTATATGCTGTTTCCAGGATTTATGCATAACAAGCAATACATAAATATCAATTAATGAAGCAACTATAGAAAAATTAATTAAAACATGAGAGGATAGATGCCTCTATTCAGCCCCCTAAAAAGGAACGACATGTTCACAAACCCCTCCCTCCTGCTCAGAAGAAAGCTCTCAATTCCAGAGGAAGGAAACCATTAATTTATTTTTTAACTGCACAATACTTTTACATTAATTTCCATAAGCACTACAAACAGCAAATGGGGGAGGGAAAATCAAAGATTTCACAGTTAAATTAGGGCTCAGGAGCCGTCTCTTGCCTGCTGGTTCTGATCCAAACTCCCTATATCCCATAATTTGCCTGTGGTGGCAGACGTGCAGACAGCAAGCGGCAGCCTGGCTGTGGTCCTTCGTGAAGTCCACAGTGTTGGGGTTTTACTAATGGCATCTGAACCTATAAATCCACAGTTATAACCACTAATGCATTAATTAGCCTGAATAAAAATTAAAAACTGCTACAGAAGACAGCTGAAGGTGAAACCCCCAACAAGCATGGAGAAGCTGCTTCTTTTTTTTCCTGTGTGATGTTTCAGCCACAATCTGGACACTGTTTGTTGGCAGAACATGGCAATGGAGTTGGCCCTGGCTCCAGCACAGCCATGGGAGCCTCTCCATTCACCCTCCCAAGATGTAGCTCATCCTGCTGGAAGGGAACAAGGAACAAAACAGGGAAATGGGCTAGGTGCACCTCATGGGCAGGCCAGGCGAAGAGCCATGGACCATGCTTGGCAGGCAACATGGGCAGGCTGGAAAACCTCCTGCAACCTGCTCACCCCTCAAATGACATCTGTAACTGTATTTGCTTTTTAATGTGTGCCACTGTGATTGGATCTCTGCAGAGTTCTGGTGCCAAGGAGTCACCAGCAAGACTCACAGCCAGGCACTAGATTTGAAGACCATCGATTGCAAACCGCAAAACACTCTAATCCTGTTTTTCCTCAGGCTGAGGGCCAGGGATGTCCATTCACTTTCAGTGAAGAAAAAGTAGATCAGTGTGACGCCTTTTATAGAAAAACACATGGAAAATAGGGCAACTCCACAATGCTCTTCCTGCTTTCCAAGTGCACCAGCACCAGCATAAACAAATTGCAGCAGTGTCTGTGTACACATCAGTGCCCTACAGAAACACTGGTTCATGAACACAAGGCTTATCTGTTACACACAAAAACATCAGCGCCAACACTTACTCATTGTTATCTGAGGGACTCAAAGGGCTGAACCCTCAATAACACTATCAGCCATAATGATAATATTTTCTTTTGCCAGCACCCAGTGCTGAGGTTCTTTGCACGCAGCTGGAGGTTTGCCCAGCTCAGCACCAAGTGTCGGTTTGAGCCAGCACTTCAGGAATTGATCAATGCTGCTTCCATCCAGGAGTTCAAGGTGCTTAGCAAACAACTCGACTTCACTTGACCTACAAAATACAGGATGCTTTGTAACTCAGAGGTTGATAAACAGATGCAGATTTTCTAAAAAACACTGTGCATGTGAGCCCAGGTGTCAGGAAGAGCTGCCTAAGGTACAAATCTCCTGGCCATGCTTTGTCCCCAGCCATTCCCTCCCCAGGCAAAGGCCACTCCTGCCTTCCTAACACTTTTTCTCCTTGGCTAGAAGCCATTCTGTAGGCTTCTGCATTTATTCACTTAGCATCAAAAAGACCATCCATAAGCTGCAATGAGTAAAAGTGATATTTCACATGTGCCTGAGGTTTCTTCCTTGAAGATCATCCTGAACAGTATGAAATCAGTTCTTACAGTGAGCTGGGCAGGTCAGTGCCTACAGTAATGTATGCTTTTCCCCACAAATGGCCAAGGATGATGTTCAGAATTTACAACAGTGCAACTGGGAAGACAGCCAAGACCTGCAGAAGGCAGTGGATGGGTCAGGACCAGAGCTCAGAGTCACCAGAGTCCCCAGCTTAAATGAGGATGCAATCCAGGATGAGAAGTCCCACCTAATGCTGTAGCAGGGTGGACTCAGCCTGTTGTTTTATTACACCCACACCATGCTGTTTTGCTCTTTTCCCCTCTTTCCACTCTTTTCAGCAGTACTTTGAGCTGAACAGCAGCTGGTTCATTGCTCCCCTCCCAGCTGGGGGAGCAGCTATGTCTGGGGCCATGGCTGAGCATCCCTGTGGTGATCAGTGTGGTGAGCACTGCCCTGGCCCTACCACAACCAGGGACTTCAATGCCTTTGCTGCAACTCCACTTGGCATCAGTTCCCACGCTGGGCTGAAGCAGGGCATACAGCCTGTTTCCTCATTTAACAGAACTTGTTAATTTTTCTCTTTTATAACCTGCAGCATTATCAGCAGCAAATTACCACTATCGATAACTCATTAGCAAATAAAATGAAAGACAACACTGCTGACATCTGTATGAAGCCATGTCTGAGTGGCTCTGGCTCCTGCTTATTGGGCTTTTAGTATTCATTAAGGATGGTAAACGGTATGTGTTTAAAATGCTGATCTATGCAGCATGTGTTGAACTCTCAATCTGCATTAGCTGAGACAGCGGCTCGTACCAAGTCTGCTGCTAACAAACTTGATTTATCATAGTTTCCTAAGCCCTGTTTATGAGGCTGTTTTGTTTGCAATGACTTAATATTTTTTTCACATGAGAGAATTTATCAACATCTGTGCATCACATTGCATCAGGCATCCGGGTGGCCTTGGTCGTACTTGTGATGCTGGAGCAGAACTGGGGCAGAGAGTCACTCTGCTGGGAATCCTGTGACTGCTTTCCAAATGACAGCTAATGTAAAAGGTGGTGCTTCCTCTGGCCGTTAGTCTTGAAAGAAGGAAAAGCACATTATCATTTCCTCTCCTGTCCTTTCTCTGGTTGAGGAAAAGGGAGTGCAGGCAGCAAGCAGGGTAGTGAGGCTGAGGAGCTCCCTGACATGGGCAGCCAGCCAGGTCGAGCAGCAGATTAAAGATGGTTTGGACATCAGTACTGATAAAAAATTATATCTGTGCATGTTACCAGGCACTGAGCATGTGAGATGTTGTTCTGACATTGACTGTGTCCTCTCCAGTCCTTACCAGATAAGATGCACTGTGCTCTTATCTCTAAAGGCTGCAGCCTCACCACATCAAGGATACACAGAAACTTCCTTACCATGAGTACCTGCAGCATTTTCTCCTGATGTCCTCTAAACTTGGCTCACAGTCTGACAAAAGCATGACATCAGAGACTCTTTGTGCATGGTGTGCTGCTATTAGGCAAAGACCAGGAATCTTATACCATCTTAATGATATTCTCAAGCAACTTCCAGTGGCCTCAGGATCCCCTCTGGTCTTCCTTTTGTAAACAGAGGCAGCTCCTTGAGAATGAATTCCCTTATACAGAAAATGACTCCATGCATTTGTGTCTCTGGGGTTTTCTTTTAAAATCAGTGGAAAAAATCCCAACTAAATATTAAACATCAGAAGCTTTCTCTGATATGGAATTACATCCAGTCTTACCAGAAATATGTGTGGTTTTCTACTTATCTGTCTCTGAGGGTGGAAGATGGACATCAGTGTCTCCAGAGTGGCTGGGCTGGAAACATCAGACAATGTAATTGTGAAACACTTTGTCCTTAGGGCACACAAGCTCTTCTGGGCCTTGCCTATGGCATTGAGAGCTCATGTCAGTGGCAGATATGAACCCAAACTGATGGACTCCCCACAATGCCTGCCTTGGGAAGCCTTTAAGGCAGTGGCACCTTTTCTGCTCCCACACTGCCCATCTCCTCTGTTGGTTTAACCCTGCAGGAGGAGAGTTGGGTCCTTCTTCCTTAGCAAATACACCTCTGATCCCATGTGAGAGGGAGTTTTCAGTCCTGTCAGATGGCCTCAAGGCTATTTTGCAATAGCACTATGAGAGAACAAAGGCTCCGAGTTCCTGGAATAAATGCAGGGAGTGTTTTTTTATGATGATTGGAGTATTTCCTTGTAGGAATTGCACCTCCTAGTCCTGTCTATGGTTTTGCATGGCTAGAAGTCTGCCTTTGGAAAGTCCATATGTATTCCATACCATTACTCATTAAGATCAAGATTTAATCCACAACACAATGCCATTATTATTATAGGGTTTACTTCTGTTGTCTGTTTCCATGTGCACTTGGGGAACTTCTTTTCTTGAGAAAATCAGAGCATGGCCCAGTGTGATGAAACCACCTGTTATAAAGTCACACCTTAGGAAAAACAAAGGGTGGCATATGCAGAGTACCAGAGAGATCCTTTATATATTCCTTTTAGAGGTGATATCAACTACAATATTTAGTATTTGGACTGGACAGCAAAAGTTTCTTGATTTTCAAGCAGATTAATAGCTCTGCTTTCTTTTTGTCTGTTCTCAGTAATTTAGATTTAATTAAATATGGTGCATGTGTAATACAGGTACTTGTTTTGCTATTAGGAAAATTCCTAGTGACCAGGAAATCGCTTTGGCTGGACCACAGACAAAACTCAAGGAAAACAACTGTTTTTCTGACTTGGAATACATAAATATTTTGTGTTACTCTTCAAAAGCAGACTGATCAGTGTGAAAAAGCCACTTTTGGGCTACAGGGAATCAGTGAGTGGAATGGGGAACCAGGGTGTTGCTCATCCAATTTCAGATCTTTTCATGCATCAGACCAGTATTACAACAATGGTAGCAGTAGTCCTCTTGTAAACACACTTTACTAGGTCACAAAGCACATCTGTTTCCAATTTACTTATTCCTGGAATTTGGCATATAACTTCCCATCCACAACGTCTGTGGAAATTTTTATTAGAAGAGGAAAAGCAGTGAATAAGAATCACCAGTCCTGGATTTGTTCTCTGGCTTGGCCATTAACTGAGGCCATCATTATGCAAACAGCCACTTGGTTACCTGACTTCATGCATAAAGACTTGCTGTCATGCAGGGCTGGGGCTACAATACAGGACTTTGGGAGAACATCTCTCCATCTCTCTATCTACCTGCATATAAAATGACTCTAAGAATACTTCTCTCCCAAGGTTGAGCTGACTTTTATAGGTTTGCTTGGAAATCTTGGAGGGGAAGTGCTATTAAAGCAGAGAGAATGATTATTAACTGATGGAGAGGTATTTTAATGAAATATGCTGGCAAGGTTCCATTTACTGTGTGGTGCCAGTGTTAAATAGGCTGCTTGAAGAGCTGCATATCTTCACTTTCTGAGTGAATGGCTGAGAAATAATCAGAGCTGCTTCCCTCAGTGTGTTTGTTGCTAGGTCGTTCTTGTCTCTTGCCATCTCTCCTTCATCTCCTCCCCAATAAATTCAGTGTCAGCTCAAAAGCTGAAGGAATCCACAGTTGTAACATATTCCTAGTCTGAGTTTCTCACCACTGGGAAGCATTTCTCTGCGTGGTCCAAGTGGCATGTACTCCCCTTACATAACCAGACACAGAAGCTCAGCCAACTCTGTCTCCCAAAAGCTTTCACTGGTCCCAAACATGCCTTGGCATCTGTGCTTCGGCTTAGCCCATACAGGACAAACAATGAGGGGATGTGAAGGGAATCAGAATTGATGCAGAGATGCAATTTTTGATCATGGTGAGTTTCTTGGGAAGCATCAGTGGCACTGGGCACAAAGCTGAGCTAGGGTCTGAGACCATCGTCTTAGTGTGGGGTGATCCCACCCCACTCTGGGCATGGTCCTTCTTTGTGAGCTTTGGGGTTGTTGCAGTCATGTGAAATCATTTTTCAGTTGTGGAAGGCATGAGGAAGTGGTGGTCATTCACAAAGGCTGATAAGCAGACTTGCAGCACGTGGTCAAGCTCTCTAGAGCCCTTGGAGCAGCTGTGCTTGAGACGAGAAACTGCTCTAAGTTCTCCCCATGGGCATGTTACCAGATACCATTTCCTTGCGAATGACCTTTTTTGCTGGAATTGGACCTAAATGTGCTCTGCTGAGAGGACCATTCCCCTGAGCTGTCCTCACCCAGAGGCAATACATCCTCACAGCCAATGGCTGCTGGGGACTGAGCAGGCCCTCTCACAACCTCTCCAAATATTCCTGTATTACAGTCACATCCTCAGCATCAGCAGGGATACCAGGTGTTTTTCTTCAGACAGCTTCTCCCTCAGTCTGCAGAATGAGGTGACTTTGGAGGAATCTCCCAATTCCTCCTCTTAAGAGCTTCAGATTAACCATAAACTCTGGATATGGGTTGGTAACTTCTTTGCTCACACTAGTCCTGCTAGGTGCCATGGAGAAGCGAGAACCAGGTTGCTAAGTCCCCCCGTATTCATTGAGCCTCTGCCAGTGTGAAATGTGAATGAGAAAGCAAAACAAACCCCAAACCCCCTGTAAGTAGAGATCATTGTAGAAAGATAGACTTCTGCAACCCAGTGCTACCTTCGAGGAACGCAGCGAAAGCCAGCCAAAGACACCATCTGTTTGTGGTGGAACGTGTAAATTTATATCTATTTCTGAATTCTTGCGTTATGAAACTGGAAATGTCTCAGCTGCAGTGTGCACAATACATGAAACAGCATGGAGATCCACTCGGTGTTTGATCCCAGGACACGTGGAGTGCCTGCTCATATTGAAACTAAATGAGGCGAGACCGTAGCAGGCAGCAGAAACCATTGCACAACTTCTGCATCTCCTGGGACCCTTGCAAATCTCTTTCACAGAACAAACCAGGGCTTGCCATGGAAGAGTAACAACTACTTGATGAGCCAGCTTCCCACATTATGTATCTGGCATTTCCAGTGCTTTTCCCCCCAAATCAGCTGGATTTCTGTTTGTGAATGACTCAGATTTGCATCAGCTCAAATCTTGACTGTACGGTTCTAATTTTCAGTTCATCTATTCCCTTTCAGTGGTATACCACACACCTCTTCTCCTTCTCTCAGTGCCTGCTCCTCACACCGAGAAGGTGACGTTTTAACCTCCAACCTCCTTTAAAGGTTTTGGAGGAATGCTTGAATCTCTAGACATCCACCATATGGTAGCAGTCCAAACAGTACAGAGGTCAGAGGCTTTACAAATTGTTCTGGGCAACCCAGAGGTGGATCCCACCAACTGACCATGGCCTGGAACCCTCTGATTTGGAGACCAGCACTTTAGGTTAACATGGGCCTAGAACTTCCAGCCTCTGGTATTAGTGTATATCAGCATAGTGTCCACTGTCTGTTTAAAGAGGTCATTCTTCAGGGCA
>NW_008674285.1:80221-88942 GCF_000695815.1 Acanthisitta chloris
AGAATCCTCATTGTGCTTCTGTACAACAGTGATAAAGATGGGAAAGAAAGGAAACAGCCACCAGAGTGGAGCATTTCCATGAACTATTACAGAAATGCTAAATATCATCAGCACAGAATGATTATGGTGGGGTTTGCAAGTGTGAATATCCTTTGATATTCGATCCAATAGACTTTGGTGGCCAAGGTGAACATTTTCTGGCTCATGTTCTAGCTGATTAGTCAAGTTGCATATTAGAGAGCTCTGTCTTTCTGATATAACTTCCCTGCTCATTTGTCTCACAAATGCATTGCACCCTCCCCTTGATTAAAGTTGCATGGAGCCTTCAGCTCTGTCAATGGTGTAATTTGCATTTTACTTGGCTTACCAGCCTTGGGGCTTTGTCTTATGTTATATAGGATATGCTATACAACAATTAGCCTGGAACCAAGACAACATGAGTTTGCATGGTAATGAGCTATGTTCTTTTTCAAAGCCTGACTCGTGTTGAATGGATCGTATTCCAGTCATCTTCCAGTCATTTAGTGTGATTCTTGCATGTATTTTTCAAGGTTTTGGCCAGCCACACTGCTTTGGGATGGCATGAATACAGCTGCTATGACTATTTGCTACCAGTTCTCAAACTGGCAGGGCTGACTGTGAATAATGTGGAACAGGTGAAGAATCAGTTGGGTCCTTTAATTATCATTTTATGATTGCCTAACATTGAGGTTTTGAACAGTTATCAATATTTTTCTTTAAGAAATAGTTTATTTTATTGTTTTGATGCATTGTCTGGATGCTGTGAAACACTTTCAGCAGCCTCAGTGTATTCTTGCTGTTTTCTGAATTCACAGGTTTTGGGCTCATTCCTATTTATTAATGCTGCCCCTTGGATAATTACAACTCTCCTTCTCTGCGATCACCTCTGATCATATTATAATTTCCTTTAATCTTCATATGAAATTTCCTTAGATTCAGAATCTAGAATGAATTTGAGTATTATTGATCAAAATAATGTGCCACATCTTAAAAGAGCCCTTACTACATGGTGTATATTTTTGCAGCTCATTACAGCTGAATCACTTTGAAATGCAGTCTTGTCCTCTTCCCTGTAATGGGAAGAAATGATCTAGTCTTGATTATACTATTGTTCCCCCTTTTGGTGTAGGATTAACATCAATCAGCTGGACAGGGTGATTGATTTTCTAATTAATAAGGCATTTGTATCAGCTTGCATAACCACACAAAGCTTAATGGGTTCCCTACTGTATCTGAAAACTGATTTTGTGTGTGTGAATTTACTCCTGCACTTGGAAGCTTTTTAACTAGTGGTAAGGCTAGTTGCAGCATCCTTTACGTAGAGCTCTCCAGTGTAGTAAATGCTTTAATGCACGTTTCACTAATTACCACCACCAGATTTAAAAGCTTATTTTGAATGAAGGCTTTTGTTCCAAGGCTGAGAAACAAATTGAGAGGAGAATAAATGCCCTTCAAGGTGAGCTCAAAAGACAGCAGTCAGTGCAGCACTGCTCAGTGAGAGCCCCAGGGATGTAGACTGCCCAGGGGCACTGCCCTGCCCAGGCTGTGAATGAGTTAGGGTTATCCTGGGGCTGCTCTAGCTTACTCCTCACTGTCCAGCTTAGCATTGCTTTTTAGCATTGTTTGGTTTATGCTGAAAAAGCCCTGGGCTATCAAAATGAGCCAAGCAGCTTTACCTTGAGCTCTGGGAGTGCCTGCATGCTCCCCCATGGGACTGCATGCCACCCTGTCTGCATATCCTGGCAGACATGACTTCGAAGGGATGCTTGGGAGTAGAGAGGCCTCAGCCCTCCTGCCTCTCTTAAGCACCATAGTGGCCAGAGAAGGGAAAGGCCAATTAGTAACCTTAACTCTGCTCCTTGCCAGGAAAACCTGAGTCCAGCTACCACAGACACGAGACCAGAGGGTCATAGTGTGACCAGGAGGTGACGAGAAAGTCAGGCATGTCACTGGTAAATAAGTAAGCAGAAAACCTGCAGGAGAGCTGTCCCACTTTGAGCATCTATTCTGGGTTATGGCAGTTACTTGCTGTGACAGCAATAAATGATTTAGGATGTACAGAGTGCGAGGAGGCTCCCACTTCCTCCTGCATTTGAAGATGCAGCCAGAGACACGGCTGCGTCTGCAGCAACGCACCTGGAGCACACTGCATGCTGGATTCAATTTCCCTGGGAAGATGGTGATGAACCCAAGCAAAAGCTGAGCAGAGAGTGTGTCCTGTGGGACCTGGCTGCAAGAAAAACACTGGCTCAAGAAATTCTGATCTGACGCACCAGTTTCTTGCACATGTGACCTTCCTGCACTGCCAGTCCCAGGGGAGTAAAGCTGAAATCAATGAAAAGTGTTGGCATCTCCTTCGGTATGACTTTGATCTGGCTGTGCTGAGAAAATAGTTTCATTCCCATTTCATATCATTGTGTCTTTCAATAAAAGAACAGAAACTACAGGCTCTGCTCCTGGTATGAATCTCCCCTTGGCTGCACAGTCCCCAGGAGCAAAATGGTGAAACAAAATCTAAATCTTGCAGGCAAACCAAACTAAACGAGGTCAAACATGCCCCATGATTTTAATCTACCTTGTAAATTAAATGCAGTGCGGATGGGAGCATGGTGAAACTTCTTCAGAGTCTTCTGCCCTGGCTTACACCTCCCCAGCCCCCTTGCACTAAACTATAAATCCGTCGGCGAAAGCTATACATCAGTGCAGATTCTGGCCCTTAGCCCTTACGTACTGTCTAGAGAATGAACAAGCTTCACAGTGTTAAAATAAATAGACTCACATGTGAGCCCGAGATGATTTAAACCAGCTCTCTGGTGCGAGAAGCAGTGGCCACCCACGTCGTAGTTACCACATCTGCGACAGAGAGCTGAGGATGGCAGCTCAGGGGCTGTGGGGAGACAGGGGGTCTCACCACTCACAGATGCCAGGAGAATGTAAAGCTTTGAGGGGAAACAGACTCTGGGCATAACTCAGTATGTGAGATGTGCAGGTTGCCACCGACCACCACGTGCCATGCATAGGGCTGGGAGATTCCTGGCCTGGTCCAGTTGATGCACTTTATTCCTTGAATGATCATAGAATCACCAGATTTCCTGAGTTGGAAGGGACATAAAAGGGTCATCAAGTCCAACTCCAGATATGGCTGAAATGGTGATACTGGTTTAAAAGGAGGTGAGAGAGACTTCCATTAAAATAAGGCTTCAAACTGCACTAATCTAAAGTAATCTACTGCATGTAACACCATGGCATCTCATTCTCTGCTGAGATATAATGACATACATTTGGAGCTGCATGTCAGAGCATGCCTGTCATTTCAGGCCAGTTTTGGCTTCCAGAGGACGGACTGGTTTGCTGCTAAGGTAAACCCCAGTCTGCACCAGCATCTCCACATGCCTGAGAGCTACAGATGAGGACACAAACTCTCAAAGCAACATCCCAATTCACATGATATAAAAAGTTATGTGATTTCTCTACCTAGGCTGAAAAACAACAAGGAAAGGTTGCTGGAGAACTCTGAGGGTAATGAGGCAGGACAGACTGAGTTCATACAGCAACATCTCAGGTCACCTCCTGCCAGCTGGGCAGTGTAGGGATGCTGTTGGTCAGCTGAGACCGTGCCATCACTTTAAACCCCCATGGATGAGGTTTATACAAAAATATTTCAACCCTCCTTCTTGAGATTAGAAACACACACTGCTACAATGATTCAGCTGATATGTAGTAAGGGAGAATGAGATGGAGCCACAGGGTGTGGGGCCTTTCCTCTCCTGGTGCCCCATCTGAGCAGAGCTGAATTTAGGTGCTTGAAATGGCCCACTTGGCTGTGGCACTGTGCCTCCCAAGCAGAGCAGTGAAAAATCCTTGGTGTGGAACCTCCTGCCCTTGTTCAGATGCTAAAGGAGAATTTCCAGCTCTTGAATTAACCTTGGAGGTTTTCCCTGGTGCTGCTCATCTTCCAAGCTCTGCTGAGGCTGCTGCTGGAGGGAGACAGCTATACATGCAACCCTGACACACAGCTCTAGTCCAAGAAAAGCAAAACCCCATCACCCAGGCAGGCTCCTGTCTCCTTGGCTTTCCCTTCACCTCTCAGCCTCCTGACATACCCATTGATTTTTATATCATGTATCACATGGTACACAGATCCATCTTGGAACGCTCAGATTGCTGCTGTGATCTTTGATTGGAACAACATGGGACGCTGGAGCACCAAGTGCAAACAGCTCCTCTTGCAAATTGTTAACTGGATTCTCATTTAGATTTTACATTTGTCCTGTGTTTTATCCTTTTGGGGAATTTGCCATCCCTAATTAATCCTGGATCATGTAATATTCTGTGCAACCATGTTATTGATTGTTTTAAATGTGCAATCATTTATTGTTTTACTTACTCCATTGGTTAAATGGCATTTTGTTTTTTGAGATCGAGTCATTCTTTGCTCATCAGTTCAAAATCACTGGAGTTATTCCATGAATCCAGAGATTCATTATATTTTGTTAATAAAAGGGGATAAAGACATCTTCTCTAAATAATTTTATTTCATTTGGCTTCCTCAGAATAGAGAAGATGAAATATTAACCAGGCTTTCCTAAGCAAGACCATCTGTATTTTCCACTCTTTTTGGCTGAGTGGTGAGAAGTGACAGTCAGCACATCTCTGCTGCAAACTCAGCCTGGGCAGCCAGCAGAGCTGGGGACATGGGGAGACAACCCTTTCTGTGTACTCAGAGTGGGATGGGAGCATCCCTTGATGGCAAAGCCTGTTCTGATCAGTTCATATGACCTGAGGAAAAATATGGTGCAAACCAGGCATCTCTGGTCCTCCCCATGAAGGCAGAGCTATATCATTTGGACATTCAAGTTGTCTAGTGCATCTGACCTGTAAGTAAAAATACCACTTACTCCACTAATCAGTTGCACCGTAATATTTTTTATTCCATTTTTTCCAAAGGATGTTTTCTCTGTAATGACTTGAGCAAGGTCCCTGACTGATGGCAGCTCCATGGTGCCAGTCCCAGTGCCATTGGAGCCACAGCACTTTCCTAAGGGAGGTTACAGTCCATGATACCTAACTCGAGACTGAGAGTGGATGAGAACAGAGATGTTTTCATCTCAATAACTGAAAACAATCTTCTTATCTATAAATACACTCATCAAATTTCTCCCTACCCTCTCCATTGTATTACATAGCCCATGCTTTATTCCAGTTTCTGACAGTGATGATGTAGAACATTTTATGATTCTCCACCATCTGTCCAGGAATAAAGCCCTGCTGGGCTCAGGCACTTTGTGGCTGTGCTGTGCCCAGGATGGCCAGGTGAAGCCCCACATAACCACTGATTTTGGTGATGTTACAGAGATCTCTGCACCCAACTACCACCCTCTTCCCAGTTCCTCCTTGTCCTTAGGAAAGCCATTGCCTTTCTGATGAAATCTACCCATAACATCTCTGACAACAAATGGTTTCGGAGAGCACAACCCTGTAGTTGTGGCAGGACATTCACACACTGAGACCTGATCCCAAGTCTGTTTCAGCTGTAGGGTTATTCCAACCGACCTCCACAGCCTGAAGGTCAGGAGGTTTTTTGATCTAGAGCAAGTCTTTCCCCAGGAGGTGGATACTAGCTTTGTGCTCTTTCCTTCTGTCTTTTGGAAAAAAATCCTATCCTAAAAGGTGAAATTACTTAACTGACTCTGCGTGTCAGACATCAAGAAATCCTACACCATGCAGCCCATCTCTGCAGAAACTACAGGTTATCCAGGGTTAGGCAAGTCCCATCCCCTACCTGCAGAGCAGAAGTGCATTCCCATCACTGATGGAAGAGTTAAGGACAGAAGTGTCTGAGCAGCTGCCTGCTCAAAACCTCTGGCTAGAGTGGAGATCAGGGCAAATATTTTTCATTTCTGGCAGAAACAAAAAATCTGAAAACATTTTATTAAAAGCCAGCTCAAAATAAAACATTTAGATACTTTAAAATTATTTTTACTAATTTATTTTAACTGAATGCTGGTCCCAGAGGACCTCTTTCTACAGCAGCTGAGGAAGGGGGAGCAGACATACCCCCAGCCCTGCTTGCCCTCTGCTCTGTGTTCAAGTACTCCCCAAAACAAGTACAAGTATTAAGATAGAGAAATGGCTTGCCAGCAGTATTAGATAATTTGGAAAGCATTTGGGAACTTGGGAATGATTCATGCTGAACAAGGTGAGAAAGTGGCAAATTTCAGGGCAGTTATTTGACTTTTCAACAAATCAGTCTCAAAATGAGCGCTATTATTTTTAACATTATTCATTGACATCATTGTAGCATCTGCTTGAAAGCTGGTGAAGTTTTAGATGACATGAAAAAAAGGTGAATATATTCAGGTGTGTGGCACACCAGGGTCTTGGTCAGACACCACTGTGGCATGAGGGGGTTAACAGGTCCATGGCGTGATGCCAATGTAAGGGCATCCTCTGGCACAGCATGGACAGGAACTTTTCTGCTGCTACTTGGGAGGAAAGCCTGAGCTTGCAGGGAGATGCAGTGAGTCTCAGGCTCTTGTTTTATCTTCTTTCATAGAGAGATATGTCTCACCAGCTGTGCATGGCATCACCCAGGGGGAAGAGACAGGCAGAGGGAAGAACTGCAGGATAGATGCCTCTGGGCTCCTTCTCTCTTAGATTGCCTCCTCCTCTCACCCCTGAAATATTTCAGAGGAAGGTTTATCTTTCCTTAATTGCGGAACGTTGTGCAGTGTCTCTGTATTATTAAAATGACTCCTGATTTTCTAGGGGTATTCTGTTAATTAGTAGGTTTCTCCTCCCAACTAGGCTGTAAATGGAAAGAATACATACTAAACCGATTGCCCTACTTATGTAGCTACTCAGAGGAATGCTAAGATGGATTAACATGCATAGCAGAAGGCTTATGACCCTGGGAGACAGAAGAACCTGGAATAACCTTAATATCCTGTCAACTTGCATTACTGAACCTCAGTGAACAAGAAGAGCCTATTTAGCAGTCTGTCTTGGAGGAAAAATTCATATCTTTTATCTGCCTTATTCCTCCCTCTTTTCAAATGGAAGTGTTGTTTTTATCTCTCCTGACTTTATTTTTCTGAGGCATAATAAAGCTGTGTCACCCGCCACACCTCCCCATCCTAAATAACATCCCCCCTGCATAGACTGGCTCAGCTCCCAAGAGGTGCCTTTGTCATTCTGTTGTGTGGTGAAAACCATCTGCACCCAGCTGGGCAGAGGATGCTGAGCAAACCCTACATGCTGCTGTCGTCAATGCTGTCCACATGTCATCGATGTCACCCTGCCCGATCTGTGTGGAGGCACCACACTGCTGGTGCTGGGCAGAAGGAAGGTGAATGGCCTTAAAACTGTATAAATCCCTTCTTTTCAAGTATTTGAATTGCCACTGCGGATTTCAGAGCTGCCCCAACTGGAGCCCTGTCACCCAAACCCAGATATTTTGATGTTCCTAATCTTCTCCACATGGGTGTCTTGTTCTGACTATGTGATCCTGCTGGAGAGATGGTTACCATCAGACCCCTCTTTTCAATCCACAGCTCAGCCCTTCCAAGCCCCTGCCATCACATAAATAACTACTAAGAGTAACAATACTCTTAATGGAATGTCCATCCCCACAGACCTCTGTTAAAGATTGAACACCTGTGAAGGTCATTAGAGTCCACGAAACTAAATACACCTCTTTGTGCTGAGGTGACAAGGTAAAACTCCTCCAAGTGTCCCCATGCTGGGTCCAATCCAGGTCTAGCCACCCCTCCCCAGTGCCAGGAGCATCACAGAGGGAGCTCCAGTGCTGGAGGGGTATAATTTCATGGGAGATGCAGCAGTGTTCCCATGGCAGGCAGAATCTTCATCATCATTAATTATTCCTCCTTCCCTCACCTTTCCACTTGGGGTTTAGCTCAGCCCTGATAAAAAGGGGTTATTTCTTTAATGGGAAAAAAAAAAAAAAGAGTCAGAAATGCATCTCACAATTACAGAGATCAGTCTAATTAGGACTGAAAAACACACATGTAATTGCCTCATATGTCTGCTCCTGAGATTCCCTTTCAGTGTTAAATACGTATGGAGCACCTTGCCTGATAAATGACATTTTTCTTACAGTTCACAGAGAGCAAAACTTAACTGAAAGAGGCAGAAACACAGAAAGAGCCTTGTGATGCTGCCTAAGGGGAAGGTCTGCTCCCCCAGCTGCCAGCCAGCCCTGCCACGAGGGGCATTCCAGAAAACTGGAAATAGAAAGTAGCCCTGGGATTTGGGACAATTCCCCGTGTCTATGGGGGGAGAAAAATGTGCTGAGTATAGAAATAGGTCAGAGCTGAAGCAATGCATCCTCCAGTCGCCTTGCTTGCCTTGCTTAAATAGAAGAAATACCAGAAGCTGCATTTCTATTCAAAGTAAAGGCCTTTGGGCTCAAAAGCCCTGGCAGCAAATGCATAATGAGGGAAAGCAACAAATACAAGCATTTCTTCTGTATGAAGGAAATTAGAGAATATACTGAGGAAAAAACCTCATCTGGGACACATACAGTATTTATTCTGGCTACATTTTTCAAAAGCAGCAATTGGAATCTGTGCCTGCTGAAGGAAATAATTCAGTTATCACTAAAAATAATAGTAAAACTCACATTTAACAGGATAACAGCACTCCTACCCCAGCTCACTCCCTGTGGGTGCAGTGATTCCT
>NW_008674286.1:0-6123 GCF_000695815.1 Acanthisitta chloris
GGTAACACGAGGGACAGGGCAGCACACAGGGTTGGTGACACGAGGGACAGGGCAGCACACGGGGATGGGGACACCAGGGACAGGGCAGCACACGGGGATGGCGACACCAGGGACAGGCAGGGCAGCACGCAGGGATGGTGACACCAGGGACAGGGAAGCACACGGGGATGGTGACACCAGGGACAGGGCAGCACGCAGGGATGGTGACACCAGGGACAGGGAAGCACACGGGGATGGTGACACCAGGGACAGGGCAGCATGCAGGGATGGTGACACCAGGGACAGGGAAGCACACGGGGATGGTGACACCAG
Source organism: Acanthisitta chloris (assembly GCF_000695815.1). Classification (NCBI taxonomy): domain Eukaryota; kingdom Metazoa; phylum Chordata; class Aves; order Passeriformes; family Acanthisittidae; genus Acanthisitta; species Acanthisitta chloris. The sequence continues at coordinate 313 of NW_008674286.1, forward strand.
GGACAGGGCAGCACGCAGGGTTGGTGACATAAGGGACAGGGAAGCACAGCCCTGGGCAGTGGGGGCTAGGCAGGGTATCACCACCACGTAGCATTGCTTTACATAAACCAGAGTAAGTTCAGAGCACTGAGCCCTGGGCAGTGGGGGGCTAGGCAGGGTATCACCACCACATAGCATTGCTTTATATAAACCAGAGTAAGTTCAGAGCACTGAGGGCTTGTTGCCTTGCAGTAGACAGGGATCTGCTTTAGAGGGTGGACTAGCAGATGCTGTTTATTTGACATGAGGAGTGTTTGGTGTTATTTCCTTCCTGGCAGCAGGTGCTGGAAAAACAGTTCTGTAGATATGTTTGATACCAAGGTGAGTGTTGGTGGCAGGTTCATGGTTTGGAGGAACTTGTCTCTGTATGAGTAATAGTGGTTACAGGACTGGTGAAATTTGAGTTCCCTATCCTGACACTATTTGAGAGATCCTTATGCTGACCAAAGGTGCCTTTGTGTAGGTCTTATTCCTGCTCCCCCTTTCTGTTCCTGTGCTAAATTGATGGGCTTTGCTATCACAGAGACCTAGAATATATAGAGGCTATTTCTTTTCAAATGGCCCAGGTGGACAACCAGGCAGTCACATGTTTTATAGGCAAACAGCTTTAGAGTGTCTCAAGATTGGAAAATATAGGATACATGATTATTTCCCCTTTTTTCCTCTCATATCCCTGCTTGTCTCTGCACTGACTTCATGTTAGTTGTATTAGGGTGGTGCTTATTGCTAAGCAAAATGGGTTTAACTTTCCAGTCATGTCCAGCAGTGGTTTGAGACCCTTTTGGATATACAGACCTGTTGTGATTTTTACTGGTTGTGCATATTTTTGTTTAATGAGCTCCAACTCACCAGGTGTTGGTTTTAAAACTTTATTAGGTCTCAGCAGGCCCTTAGAAATAATACATGAACCAAAGGTTGAAAACGACTCATACTTTTATCATCTTCATGCAAATGGTTTGTTGTTTGACCCTTCCCACATCAGATACAGAGCAGTGAGGTGTAGCAAAGCATAATGTTTCCTGTAGCTTTCTCTTGACAACATAGATGCATTTTTTCAGGTGTCACTCTAAGGTGTAGTATCTATGGTAATTGAGCCAGAGGACTCCCACAGGTCCCTCTGCATGAGCTGTGCTGGCCTGGGCTCTGCTTTGCTGAGCCGTTATGATCCACGGAGGTGCCAAAACAGCTGGAGCGAGTTGGCACCACCAAGTACCACAGCACAACATCACACAGAAGTTGATAACTGCATGTGATCTTTTCTAGCGGTTACTCTGGGAAATAGTTCACATTTCTGGGCTATATAACTAAATGCCATCTTTTAATTATTTGATTAATTATTTGTGTGGGGTGGGTTCCCTTCCCCCCTTTTTTTTTTTTTTTTTTTTTAAGGAAATCTCTCGCAGAAGCAAAACTGTTCCTGCTCTGGCTGTGCACAGCGAGCAGTGTGGTGTCCGCAGCGCTGCTCGGAGGTCACTGCCGTTCAGAGGGTGCCCTCTGGTGACTCCTGGAGCTGCTCCGGCCGGTCTGGGGTTGAGTGTTCTCCCCGCAGGGCTGGAGGTGTGTTCTGCACTGCCACGCTGCTGTGGCAGGGCCGGGCTGGGCGGGACGAGCAGTCCCTGGCGAGTTCACGGGGAGGATGCACAGGAGTCACTCACTCGGTGCGTTAGTCCCCGTGTGGGACATTGTACCTTGCAATTCATCTTGATGAGAAAGGTTTGGTTCCTCAGTCTAATGGAGACAAATCCCCCACAAAAACCTTCTCCGTGAGGTTATCCTGTTTATTCATCAGCGTTGGTTTTTTCTGTAGATTTTTTTCCTGTAGAAATGTGTGGGCTTTTTCCTGCAGAACTTTTGGAGACATCTTTTCCTTTCCACACTTGTATCTTGCCTGGTGACTGTGTAGATTAAAACTGCAGATGTTTAGATATTTTATTGATTGATGCTGCTCTGCACTACTGAACATGAGCAAAGACACAGGGTTGACTCTTTAACTGCAGCTACTTGTGTAAAGTTTGATTTTTCCAAATTGGCTGTTTGTCCAGGGATCTGATGCAGTCAGAGTGTGCTGATGTTCTGCTTGATGTGTCTCTGAATGTTCAAAGATTGGAATTGACAAGCCACACCTCCATCTTAATCAGTTTGTTCCACTATTTTTTCCCTCATTGAGATTAGGGGTTAATCTTTTCCTTTATATTTGCTTGAAGCTGAGTCATTTGGGCTCCTCCTGTCATTCAGTAAGTAAAACTGAGTTGAAAACTTCCTTTGGGGTGGGGAGTGTAATTGGTTGCATTTTGTCAAAGTATCAGACATCAAAGGGACCGTGTGTTTCTGTTTTGAGTGTTGGTTTACAGCCCTCGTTAAGAAAAGATACTTAAAAATGCATTTCCAAAACAAGGAGAAAACATTTCCATTAGTAACCTTTGCATTTAAATGCCTGGAACTGCTGCAGTAGAAATCATCTTTTATCGAAGTGTGTGCATTGTATTTATTGCAGGAGCAGAAGCTTTGTGGGCTTCGTGTGTTGTCTGTTCAGGAATTCATCACCTTCAGAGACTGCTGAAGCAAGCGAGTCTTAATTTTACACTTGGGTGTTTTATGTCGATGCTCTGTCCCCTAGAACATGCAGATGTGTGTCTGCAACTCTTTTTCCTTTACAAAGATCCTTAAAGGCCTTGTGGGATTCCAGGGAAAATGGCATTGGAGCTCTTCTTGTGGGCAGGCTGCTCCCAGCAGAAAGGGGCAGAGCTGGAGGAAGGCAGTGTGGAGTGTGTCAGGGTGCACAGCTCTGGCTTGTGCACTCAGCAGGAGCTGAGTGAGTGGACAAGGTGTGGAAGAAGGAGAGGGTGGCCCAAAGTCCTCCACAGGGAGGATGTACTCTGCAGCATGACGTGCTGTGACTCAGGAGTTGCATGGTCTTTACACCTGTGGCCAGCACACTGTGTCCTGTCTGTGTTTCAGCTTATAGGAGAGGAAAAAGGGAGCTGTTCACTGAATCTTGTAGTACAGCAAATAAACACTGGGAAATCTAGCTGGTTACTGTGAAGTAAGTGCAGCCACGATGCTCCTGACACGCAGGAAAGGTTGATGTTTACTCTGTTGGACTCTCTGCTCTGGGGTGTGCCGCTCGGGTACACTCACAGCTGGTGTTTTCCACACTCCCTGAGGACTCCAGATGGGGTGGAGACTGTCATATGGCACTAGTGGTGTCTTCCTTGAACCCATGGAGATCCCCTGGGAATGCTCAAAGTCCTTCCTGTCCCAGCTTTACTGTCAGTGTCACTTCTTCAATGTCTGTCCCTTCAGTGCAATGGCACTCCATGCTTAATGTGTGCCTTTCCTTAAGGATAAGATTCCCTTTCCTTTCCCTTGTCATTGTTGTCTCATAGCCCTGACCACAAGAATTCAGATAGAGCTGGGAAAAGCAGCAGCTGTGTCCCCTGCAGGTCCTGGAGGCTTTGCCCTTACTTCCATAGGGCTGCACTGGTCAAGTGTGTTTTGGCTCTTGGATGGTATCAAGTCATCAACAAGTCAAAGTTTCCTGGCCCAGAAGATCCTTGGCTGTGCTACCCCTTTGCCTGACACTGAGAGGCTCCAGAGCTTCATGGTCAAAATATAAAGAAATGTTCTTGTCAGCACCTCATGTGCATCATATTGTGGTTCAAAAACCTGCTTACCCCTCTGTGTGCTTTGAGATGCAGGACTTGTGACCAGTTCTCTGTGAGGGATTTCATTTGTCTGTAGACATACAGCTACATTTCACAGACAAGGGAAGCTGTGGATTCCAGGAGGACAGGGAGAGCCACGTCCCTGCCCTGTTTCCTCTGGTCTGTCCAGGGAGACTGAGAGTCGCTCCCACATATTCCAAGTGTGACCACAACAGTTAATGTAGCTCCGTGCCTCATCAGCATGTAGTTGAGATTTGGACATGGATTAGAACAAGCTGGCTGAAGTTCAATCCAGATAAAATATACATGATGATGTGGATGTAATTATCAGCCTTTCTAATTGAAGGAGTGCATTTGCCGTTCGGCAGAAGTGTTAGTGCCCTCTGGTGACTCGAGTTTATTAGTTCTTCTCAGCAATCATATTGAGGCGTAAAATCAGGTTTTTAAATCTTTGACTGGAAGATTGAGATTTCCTCACCTGATTGGAGATGGAAAATTTGGCTGGAAGTCATCTTTGCCTTTCCTCCCTCTGGCTTTAGATTGTATTGTCATTAATAGTGCAAGTAAGGAACTAAAATGAGGAGAGCCTGGGTCAGTTAAGGAACTAAACCAGCATGCCCAGGGATGAGCTGAGCTAGCAGAGAGGGAGTCTGTTGTTAAGCTTGCTGTGAGGTCCTCTGCCCAAAAGTGGTTGGCCCAGTTTAGTAGTTTGTTGGCGCTCATGAATCTCTTTGCTTCCACTGCTTGTCCTGTGTGTTCATCAGCTGTCCAAGGGCTGCAGTGCTCAGAGTGGCAGAGAAGAAATGCCTAAGAGGTTGCAGAGGAGAAGCCTGAGATGCACTGGCTCTGATGCTGTAACTCCATTTTAAAGTGATTCAGAGGCAGAATGTGGTGAGAAGGTTCTGCAGGCTTTGGAACCATCTCCGTGGCACCTGTGCTTTGGGATATATGTGTGTTACCTCCCTTTCTCTTTCAGGGTGCTGTGGTATTGGCAGCAATCAATTCAGGCTGAAGTGACCTAAGAGTGGCTGTCAGTGCTCTGAGCATTGCTGTAGTAGTGTGGCATTAAAAGCTGTTTGATTTGTGTCTCCCTCATTATTCATTAGGGAACAGCTTTGAGGCTTTGGAATCTGCTTTCATTGAAATGGGCCCAGATTGATTGTGCTGGGCAAGGATGATATTGATCCTTTTCAGAAGTTGGAGGTGTATTTCTTAGATAATAATGGCTAGATAAAGCTGGCAGAGATCCTGAAAAAGTGATCTTAATGCAGTTTGTAAATTGGATTGCTTTTATCACATTATTAATGTGCCCAGGGTTTGGGGTAATTGTCTAGACTGTAGTATTATATTTTCATTTAGATTTAGAATTAGTGATCTAATGTCACAGAGTGACTGAACTCAGACCAATAAGTGAACAAGCAGAACTAGTGCAAAGCACATTTTCTGCTGTGGTACATCCATTTCAGATGAATGTATAGGCAGGCAGAAGCCTCCAGTGCAAAGCTGAAGGTCTCAATCTGCTAAGCTTTTCTTCATAAGCTTCCTGTCTGAATTTGTGTCTGAGGAGGTGTGTGAGCACAGCTGGACTTGTCACTCCCTAGTTCCATGTAAAACTCAGATTTATAAGCTCTTGAAAAGGTTGTGTTTCTAGTCCACTCATTTAGTTGCCAGATTGGTTGTTTAGTCTTCTAATTGCTCGTCAGTCGAATCCTAGGCTGCATCCACAGCAGTGTGGGCAGCAGGTCAAAAGTGGTGATTCTTCCCCTCTGCTCTGCTCTCGTGGGACCCACCTGGAATACTGCACACAGTTCTGGTGTCTTCAGCATAAGAAGGACATGGAACTATTGCAGCAAAGCCAGAGGAGGCCACAGAGCTGATCAGAGGACTGGAGCACCTTGCCTACAAGTACAGGCTGAGGGAGTTGGGGCTGTTCAGCCTGGGGAAGAGAAGATTGTGTGGAGACCTCAGAGCAACTTTTCTATATCTGAAGGGCCTACAAGGAGCTGGAGAGGGACTCTGTGTTAGGAACTGCAGGGACAGGACAAGGGGGAAGACTTGTTTGTTTCAGATTTTGTGCAGAAATATTTGAGGCACTTTAGGGTCCTTG